>NC_036653.1:7807375-7946917 GCF_002806865.2 Cucurbita pepo subsp. pepo
TTTAAAAAAAAAAAAAAAAAAAAAAAACATGGTGTGTCGTCTATGTTTCCTTGGTATCCTCCTTAAAACTTGATGTTTTTATATGGTTCTTTGAAGTGTATCTAAATATTTAACTTTGTATTTGGATTAGGTGGGATTATTCGAACTCTGGCTATCTTGATGCTCTCAAACATCTGACCGATTTGAAAGAAGAGGGTAAGAATTATTTATTCGAGCTCTTTGGTTTTTTTTGAAGTTTTAGTTAATTAGATTACTTTAGCAAGTCGTGTGTAGGTAAAATCAAGACGGTTGCTTTGACAAATTTTGACACGGAAAGGTTACAAATTATTTTGGAAAATGATATCCCTGTTGTGAGTAATCAGGTAAATGTCAGGGGCATTTCTTTCATTGTTCATTGCTTTTTTGGTTTATTATTGACTCATATCTTTGATGAAAATTCATCAGGTTCAGCACTCTATTGTTGATATGAGGCCTCAACAAAAGATGGCAGAGCTTTGTAAGCTCACAGGAGTCAAGCTGATAACGTATGTCTTTGTCTCCCACTATTTCATTTTACCAATTATCCCGAGCCATGATGTCATCGGTGTTACCGTTTTCCTATGATCTATAGCTTTTATTTGATTTTGCTACCCGCATTGGCAATGTTTTATTTAAAGTATGATTTCTAATGCAGGTATGGAACTGTAATGGGTGGCTTATTATCTGAAAAATTCCTCGACACCAACTTAACGATTCCTTTTGCTGGCCCTCCATTAAATACTCCCTCCCTGCAAAAGTACAAAAGGGTATGAAAAATTCTTTTACATTAATGATACTGATGCTGGAGCAAGCTATTCCTCAATATTAGGGAGTTCGGAAATAAATTAAATTGCATAGGGATTCTTATCTGATTTTAGACTCGAATTTAGATGAGAAATAGTAACCTTAAAATGAATGGTAATGCTCTTTCTCAATGAAAGAAAGGTGGAGAAGTGAGAAATCCTCTTGGATCTGTTGTTTGACCTTACTTAAGTGAGAACTCTTATACACGGCAGATGGTTGATGCATGGGGAGGATGGAGTTTGTTTCAAGTTCTGCTACAGACACTTAAAAGAGTTGCTTCTAAGCATGGGGTCTCGATTCCGACCGTTGCTGTTAAATACATTCTAGATCAGGTAAAGTGGCCTTTCTTGTAAAGAAGATTGCTTTCACACGCAAATCTTAGTAACTTCCTACATGGATTATACATTTTCGTATTCACAATGCGACTGAGTTTCCCTTCTGAGATTGCAGCCAGCTGTGGCGGGATCAATGATAGGCGTTCGGCTTGGGTTATCAGAGCATTTGCAAGATACAAATGCCATATTTTCTCTTGCTCTTGACGAGGAGGACATAAACAGCATCGAGGAAGTTTCCAAAAAAGGTAAGAATCTTCTTAAAATTATTGGGGACTGTGGGGATGAATATAGGCGTGCATGACTTAGCAAACGCTTTCTTATTTGCTAGTGATATGAAATACTTGTTATTTGGTAGACTTCTGCAACTATATTGTCACACAACAGTCACTATGTTGATAATATATGGAAAACATTAAATTTATCCCGACCTTTAAATTGTGGGGTCTGGGGATTATAATCATTTCGTGGCACACGTAGCCAGGGCTGAAATGTGGATATTGAAAAAGTAGTCTGCCCAATCCATAACTCTAGGATCAAAGTAGAATTTGTCTTCTAGATCTGAATTCCTTGCTGTAATCCTCTGTCCAGTATGTATTGATCACAAAATGGGAAGGTAGGCTGATTAGACATTTTAGGGTTCAAAAAACTATTAATCACAAAGTTGAAAACATAAGCACATATTACACACTTTTTAAAGTTTACCTATGAAACAAACACATTCTTATAACTAAGCTTACAATTTATTTATTATTTTAGGTTGAACCTTCACACAAAGTAAAGTAATTACCCTCCTTTGAACTTTTTTTTTTCAAACCTGTTATAAGATTTTAAATTATTCTAGACTTAAAATCCTTCCAAATCGTTAAATTAATAACAATAGAAATAATAACTTTTATTTTTAAGGAAATGATAGAATTGTAAAAAAAAAAANAAAAAAAAAAAAAAAAAAAAAAAAAAAAAAAAAAAAAAAAAAAAAAAAAAAAGCATAATTTTCTTGCTAGTATTCTACTGGATTCTTGCCCTATTCAAGATATTAAATTTTTGTTAACATATCAATATTTTCATTGATACTTTTCACACAAATTTCAATCCATAAACAGCTTTAATGAATCTATTTTTATTATATCATGAAAAACCCTAAACATAATAATAATAAAAAAAAAAACAAAATGTCACTACCCTACATAGCATTCATTTTACCTCATGAATGAAGTCTAACGAAAAGGGCAAGAAAGAAGAGCAAAAGTATTAACACTTTTTTTATCCTCTTTCACGCTCATAGCTTTTCGTTTGCCCTTTTGATATAATAAAGTAGAGTAAAAGCTTACACAAATACTTCATAAGACTTAAAAGAAAGACAACTAAAATGTATTGAATGAGGAACTACAACTCGATTTTTGGACTTAGAATCATTTGAAGACGTATTTAACCAATCCAGGAAAATGTATATTCATGAAGTAATCCTCCCAATTGATCTCCTTAGGATCCAATAAGAAGGTTTCTGTTTCTCTATCTTTCTTCTGAATATCCATTCTCAACCTTTCTGCATTTGTATCATCAAAACTGTACATACAAAACAATGAGAATTACAAAAAGAAAATGAGAAAAAAAAGTAGGTAAAGTCTTGTTTACAGACATTTAGAATGGTAATAGATGTATTTATCTATTGAGTGATGCTAACTCTGTTTACTTTCTAAACGGTTTTTTGTTGAATGTGTTACAAAAATCTAGTTGTATAGAGTAAAAAAAAAACATGTAGAACAGTGGGAAAAAAAAAATTCCTTACATGGTATTGAAGAATAGATATGGGCGATAAAGTTGGATGAGCCGCATCACAAAATTGATCTTCTTCTTCATATCATTATACTTGTCTTGAAAAGAGTGACAGAAGACCTTGTTCGCAAATTCCAATCCCTTAATTATGAAATTCATAAATCTCATTAATTAAATAATAGATGCTCGACTTATAACCCCAAGATGAGAGGGAAACGTATACTAATTGGAGTAAACAGTTAAAATTTCTATAACTTTGAGATTAAAAGCTATGCACCTTCAGAAAAACTAGGTAGCGAATGTTCATGTATTTTTGGAAGCTGGTCATATTGTTGAAGACAGTAACCTTCTCAACCTTCACAGCATCTCCATCTTTGTTTATCCATGGCTTCTTAGTGAAATATTGGTAGTTAAAACGTTGGAAATCAATATATCTCATAGAATTTCTTGCTGAAGAACCCACATGATATATTGTTTTATTAGATGGTTTAAGCTCATAAGCAACCATTGCCATGATAATTGTATTTACCACCATATCTGCGGGAACCTGAAAGATGAGCATCATAAGACTCTGAAACATGAACATTTAAGAAGAAATTGTGTTTATCTCACCAAGTCAATAATTGCAGTAATCCCGGCAAGAAAACATGTTAGTTTTCCTGTAGCATATCCGACAGTTACCTGTAGCATATCCAACAGTATAACTGTCGATGGTCCTGTAAAAATTTTAACACGTTCTCAGCATTGATACAATAGCTTGATATGCTTACTCAAGAAATAGAGATCCAAAAAGGGGTTAATTTTTGCCTTTACCACTTATTGGGATTCTTTTCTAGTTTTCCAAAAGGTATTAATGGATTATTTACTTGAGGCCTTCGATCCATCCGGGAAAAGGTTCTTTGTAAGTACTTGTAACTATAGTTGGTCGGATAATGATCACTGGTAGATTGTTTTTTACATCATTAATCACCATTTCACCCATTGCCTTTGTAAATACGTACACGTTTGGCCATCCATACATCTTAGCCCTTATCATTAAACAAAAAGTTCAGAATATGACAGCATATCTTTATCAATAGTGTAAAGTATAACTTCAGTAGGACAGTAGGACTTGATTAATTGTGTACCTTTCAAGGCCTAAGCCTTTCATGGCTGATGTTATAGCTTCTTTCGAAGCTCCACTCTCTTCAAGTTGTTTGAATTTCTCTTCCGCTACCCTTTGTTCTGTAGCAATGTCTAGACCTTGGATGTCATTAAGAGACTCACCCAATTTATATGGAGTTTCCAAGATAAGCCCTCCTCTTTCTCCTGAAACATAAGCTACCAAAACAGACCCATCTTCTCCAATTATTTATTATAAAGTATAGCTCAATCTTATTATGTTTGATGATTTATACTAACCGGTGGATATATGGACAAGGAGTTTCAAATTTGGACACTGCTTTGCAAAGCTTATGACATGTTTGACTCCCAAGGTATTAGTGCCAACTGCTACGTCGTATCTATTAAAAGGAAATGGACAACATTGTTTTAGTGACGAACCAAAATGGTTCGAAGTATTTAGTGAGCATAGTTATGTGTATACCTCTCATCGAACTTTGTCGTTGCAGCCAAGTTAACAATTAGTTCCACTTGATTCTTCATCTCTGCTACCAAATTTGAATCTTTCAATCCCATTTCTGAGAGTGAGACCTCCCCAGGAACCAAACAAACCTTCTCTGAAATCAAGGTATCAAAGTCTCCACCCCACATCTTCTTTAATACTTGAAACAAATCCTTTCCTATCACCTTTACAATCAAAATAATGCATTTTTCTATCAACTGTCTGAAAAAGATGGTTCAAAAAATGTGTGGTTAGCAGATAAACATAGTGCAAAATTGGTAGAAAAACTATGCCTCGTTATGGAAACGTTCCAAAGCTATCATCTCGTTTGCTGCTCTTAACAGTAAATAGAGTTTCTTGACATTTGGTTGAACCCTCAAGATTTTCTCCACCAAAACTGGAATTTTGCAACATAATGTAACCATATTACAGCAGAATAACCCAGGTAATTCAGTAGCTAGTTCATAACATCCTTTATAAGAGAAGAAGAGTACATACTCTTGGCAAGAAAGCCAGTGGCCCCAGTGATCAAAATGTTCTTGTTCTCAAGAAACTCCATTGCACTGCCACACTTATCCATGAAAGAGGGATTTCAGGTGAATTTGAATTAGGAGCAACGAGGTTTTATAGTTCACTCACAAGGTTTTCACCTTTTTGTTTTTTGAGTTAAAAAGTTGTGGTTTTGTATTTTGGTTTGATATGGGGTTTTCAGGTACAAATCCTTTGTTGACTGCCAACTGATACTCATTTGGTTGAAGGGTTTTATGGAGAAAAAAACAAATAGCGTTTAAAATTCATGTTTGTTGGGAAAGATTAACTCTTTCCCAAGTCATGAAAACACTCATTTTTATGTAACCTATCAAAATGGATGATTAAGATTTATTGTAAATAAATAACTTCAAATTAAAAATTCAAAAATTCTCTATCTAATAGAACTTTTAATAATTTTGAACGTATAAAGTACATTTTAAATACAAAATTAAAAGATTAATCAATAGTTTAAAAAATCAAATACTTATAATAAACTTTTTAAAATTTAGCAATTTATTTATATATATATATATATTTTTTTTTTTTTCACTTTTTAAAGTTTAGCAATTTATTTATTACTTTTTGCTTTTATGTTGAACATCCACACAACCACACATAAATTAATTACTCATTTCAACTTATTTTTTCCAAAGATGGTAACAAAATTTTAAATGATTCTAGATTTAAATCCTTTCAAATCTTTTAATTAATAAGAACAATAATAACAACTTGGTAGATTTGTAAAAAAAAAAAAAGTGGTTAATTTTTTCACTAGAATTCTACCCGATTCCCTTCTCAACCCTAGCTAAGATATTAAATTTTTATCAACAAATCGATATTTTCGTCGATAGTTTCACATATTCATAGGTTCGACATCCATATAGATAGTAAATAAAGATTTGTATTATATCATGGAAAAGTCGATGAAACATAGATTCAACCTATGGGACCTCGAAACCACCAACCACCCCAACTTTATTTTTATTGAACCCACCAACTTCTTGTTCCTGATCTTGGGTGGATAGCGGGAATCGAACCCACATCTTCTCTTTGACGAGAAGAAATTTTACCCTTTAACAATAACCCCATTTTATTTTATCTCAATGTAAAGTATACATCAGTGCAGAGCTAACCTATTATACTAGGCTATTTTTATATAATTCTATAGATTAAACGAATTCTATAGTTAATATATAATATTCTTATATCATATAATATATTTTATACTATACTATTTCCTTTTATAATATTTGGAATTAAAGGACAAAGCTCTTAAGGTGTCAAAAGAAAAGAGGTAAAGCCGAGAGGAAAGAAAAACAGTTCACACCTAGAAATGGGTTTGTGGTCTCGGGTTTGCCACTTTCCCTTAAGCCATCTTGTGGATGTTAAGCCATGACTTAGAGGTGTGCCATTGAGCAAGAAAGCCATGAGTTTGTTATTGGACATGTAGATTGCAGCAAGCGAGCTAGGTGTAGGGAACAAGGTTTGAAGCAAAAGCTAGTGTGGCCTTGTTCCTTACGTTGGTGAACATGTCTTATATAGCCATGGCGAACACAAGATGTGTATGGTTGAAGGATGCCCTGTTCTTGTGAGACCTACACTTATAGCAACTCTTGGAGTTGCGACATGTTGAACAAGGTGTAGGGAGGTGACTTTAATCATCTCATGTTCTATACAAGGAGCAAAACTAAAACCATGATCCTTTGGAGCTCCCAGCAAAATTGGAGCTTGGAGCTTGCAACATGATATTTTGTACGTGCTTAAGGAACGATGTTGGATTTTCTTAAGATGTACCTGTGGAGTCTACCTTGAAGTGATTAAGGAAACATGTTAAGAACTAATGTGGAGTTATTAAGCATGTTTTAGGGTTTAAAATTGGTAGTAATTAACCTCAGACACATGTATGGAAGAGTTACACCCTAAAATGTGCCTTACTAAAACTCTGGTTTAACATGATTTAGGAAGAACCTATGTAGACATCTTCAAAGACGGGACATTACTGTAATGTCCCACATTGGTTGGGGAGGAGAACAAACCACCATTTATAAGGGTGTGGAAACCTTCCCCTAGCAGACGCGTTTTAAAGTCTTGAGGGAAAGCCCAAAGAGGACAATATCTGCTAGCGGTGGATCCGGGCCATTACAATCATAGTGTGGAAACAAACAACAAAATGTCACTAACCTAAATAGAATACAAATAATAAGAATTTTGTCATCAATTCCTTTCAATGAAATACAACAAAAGGGCAAAAAAGCAGAATAAAAGTAGAACACTTCTACCTGAGCTTTGTGTTTGCCCTTTTAATAGAATAAAGTAAAGTAAAAGCTTATAGACGTACATTGTAATTTAAAAGAAATAAAACTAAAAGGCATTCAATGAGGAACCATAAATTGTTGTTGGACTTTAGAGTCATTTAAAGACGTGTTTAACCAGCCCAGGAAGATGAACATTCATGAAGTAATCCTCCCAGTTAATCTCTTTAGGATCCAACAAGGTCTCTGATTCTCTATCTTTCTTTTCAATATCCATTCTCAACCTTTCTACATTTGTATCATCAAATCTGTACACACGAAACAAAATCAATGAACAATACAAAATCAAATTATCGACATTTAGAATGATTATTGGTGCATTTATCAATCGAGCGATGATAATATGGTTTACTTTTTACATGAATCTGTACTGAAATGAACATAGAATCTAGAAGATGTTCACTTACATAGCATTGAAGAATAGATATGGACGATAAAGTTGGATGAGCCGCATCACTAAATTGAACTTCCTCTTCATATCAACATACTTGTCTTGAAAAGAGTGACAAAAGGCCTTGTTCGCAAATTCCAATCCCTTCAATAACAAAAGCTTGGCTTATAACCTCAAGATGAGAGGGAAACTTGTAGTTATTTGGAGTAAACTATGTACCTTTAGCAAACATAGGTAGCGAATGTTCATGTATCTTTGGAAACTAGCCATATTGTTGTAGACAGTAACTTTCCCAACCTTCACAGCATTTCCCTCTTTGTTTATCCATGGCTTCTTAGTGAAATATTGATAGTTAAAACGTTGGAAATCAATATATCTCATAGAATTTCTTGCTGAAGAACCCACATGATATATTGCTTTATCAGATGGTTGAAGCTCATGTGCTACCATTGCCATGATAATCGTGTTTACCACCATATCTGCAGGAACCTGCGTGTTCTTGAAATCAATTCTAAATTCATATATACACTAAGACTCAGGAAGATGAACGTTTATCTCACCAAATCAACGATTGAGTTAATCCCAGCAAGAAAACAAGTTAGTTTTCCCTTAGCATACCCAACAATTAAACTATCAATGGTCCTGTAAAAATGCCACAAGTTCTCAGTTAGTTTTTGCTTTCACCACTTATTGGGATGCTTTTGTGGTCTCCCAAACTACCTATGATCACTCGAAAGATATTTACCTGATGCCTTCGATCCATCCGGGAAAAGGTTCACTGTAAGTACTCGTAACTATAGTTGGTCGTATGATGATCACAGGTAGATTGTCTTTTAGATCATTAACCATCATCTCGCCCATTGCCTTTGTAAATACGTACGTGTTTGGCCATCCATACATCTTAGCCCTTATCATTAAACAAAACGTTCAAAATATGACAACATATCTTATCAACAATCTTCATTAATACTAATTGTGTACCTTTCAAGGCCAAAGTCTTTCATGGCTAATGTTATGGCTTCTTTCGTAGCTCCATTCTCTTCAAGTTGTTCGAGTTTCTCTTCCATTACCTTTTGTTCCGTAGCAATGTCTAGACCTTGGATGCCATTAAGAGACTCACCCAATTTATATGGAGTTTCCAAGATAAGCCCTCCTCTTTCTCCTGAAACATAAGCTACCAAAACAGAGACATCTTCTCCAATTATTTGTTATAAAGTATAGCTTAAATATATTATGTCTGATGATTTATACTAACCAGTGGATACATGGACAAGGAGTTTTAGATTTGGACACTGCTTTGCAAAGCTCACGACATGTTTAGCTCCTAAGGTATTAGTGCCAACTGTTACATCGTATCTATCAAAAGGAAATGGACAACATTGTTTCAATGACGAACCAAAATGGTTCAGAGTATTTAGTGAGCATAGTTCTGTGTGTACCTTTCATCGAACTTGGTCGTTGCAGCCAAATTAACAATTAGTTCCACTTGATTCTTCATCTCTGCTACCAAATTTGAATCTTTCAATCCCATTTCTGAGAGTGAGACCTCCCCAGGAACCACACAAACCTTCTCTGAAATCATGGTATCAAAGTCTCCACCCCACATCTTCTTTAATACTTGAAACAAATCCTTTCCTATCACCTTTACAATCAAAATAATGTGCATTTTTCTATCAACTGTTTGAAAAAGATAGTTCAAACAAAGAGCAAAATTGCTAGAAAAAAACTATACCTCGTTATGGAAACGTTCCAAAGCTGTCGACTCGTTTGCTGCTCTTAATAGTAAATAGAGTTTCTTCACATTGGGTTGAACCCTCAAGATTTTCTCCACCAAAACTGGAATTTTCAGACAAAAATGAGACACTAGTTCATAAATTGACGTGAAAAATGCAGAACATCCTTTATAAGAGAAGAAGAATACATACTCTTAGCAAGAAAACCAGTGGCCCCAGTGATCAGAATGTTCTTGTTCTCAAGAAACTCCATTGCACTGCTACACTTATCCATGAGAGAAGGATTTCAGTTGAATTTGAATTATGAGGAACGAGGTTTTATAGAAATCTTTTGTGGTTTTATGTTTGTCAACTAACCTCATTATTATGGAAAAAGGTTGACTAAACAAGGTTTCTCACTAAAGCTGTCTATCAAAATTTCTTTGTTCCCGCCCCCGTTGACATCTGTGTTAGATGTGTTATGTGAAAATGCAAATGGACATGAAATTCAAATTCAATTAGATTACGGAACTGTAGTTGAAGACTGAAAACCATTAAAACTTACAACTAACTGTTGACATACTCGTATGAAAAATTGAAGGCTGTAATAAATTGGAGGTTCACTACAACAAGCAGCTCATCGTCAAACTTTTTGGTTGCTGCTCCAATTAATGAACTTCTAAGAAGCTCGAGCTTCCTTCCAAACTTGATTGTCTCGAAATAGTGATAGGTAATGAGCTAAAGTGGACAATATCTGTTAGCGGAAGGCTTAGACTGTTGCATAAGAATTCCTAGAACGTGGGGATGTTACACTTTAAAAGGAAAGATTCGCTTCCCTCTGACAATAGAAAGATGTCATGTGCAGTGTGTTGAAATTAAGGACCTATTATCATTAACATCTCTGACAATACTTGTTCAGCTTTGGACTATATCGTAGGCAGCTAATTAAGATATTTTCTTGAATTACGGATGTCAAAGAGAAGACAACAAAGAGAATTAGCTAGCTAGTTTGGTGTTGTTGGACTCGGTTGAGCTGATATGTTGTTGGGATTGAAGTTCTTGAAATTGTAATTATTTTAGGCTACTTTCGAGTACACATAAAGAAATGATATTTTAATCCTCGAGTGAAATTGAAAAACTTCATACGTATTATAATCATTTCATTACATATTTAACAAGTCCAGGAATGTGGATATTCAGAAAGTAATCCTCCCAGTTTATATCATTTGGATCCAAAAGCGATGTATTTGGATTTATGTCGTTGTCTCGTGCAACAATTCTCAGTTTTTCTAAGTTGGTATCGTCAAATCTGTACAAGCAAAAATAAAGTTATACATACGTATATTAAATTGTATAGCTAAGAATATCGATACACTAATCATATAAGTCTCGTAAACTCAGGTTTTCTGACTTCTCAACCCTTAACATATATTCATATTCATATGTTCGGTGGATACAAAAATCATACAAATCTAATAAATTTAGAACGTGGTATATAATGTTTCGTATAAAATTAGTTTAGAAATTACTTGGCTTTGAAGAATATAAACGAGTTATATAGCTCAACTTGTCGCATCACCCAGTTGAACTTTCTCTGAAGATCATTATACTTGTCTTGGAAAGAGTAGCAAAATGCTTTGTTCACAAACTCAAAACCCTTTATAGTAACAACAATACCGATTAGAAAATGTAAATTGAAATATAGTTTCGTGTAAGTATTAGTTATAGATTTTGGAACATACCTTGAGAAAGACGTAGTGAATGGTCATGTATCGATGGAAGCTAGCAATGTCGTTGAATGAGGTAATTTTCTTAACCTTGATTACCTTTCCATCTCCATTCATCCATGGTTTTTCCGTAAAGTAGCGGAGAATATAACTGAACAGATTGTTGATTCTCATTGAATTTCTCATTGAAGAACCTATGTGATATATAATTGTATGTCCAGATGGTTGGAGTTTATGTGTCAGTATTGCCACAATGATAGCATTTACTACCATGTCGGCTGGAACCTGCATTTCTTTAGAACATCGAACTTCTTAGATTTGCAAGGAGAGATTAAAATTTGGAAGAAATTATATTTATCTCACCAAGCCTAGGATTGAGCTAACATCGGAAGGAAAGCGTGTTACTTTTCCTTTCCCATACCCAACAATAAAGCCATCAATGGTCCTCAAACCTTCGATCCAACCGGGAAAAGGTTCTTTGTAAGTGCTTGTGACTATGGTTGGTCGAACGATGATCAAAGGAAGATCGTCAATTTTATCATTCATCAACATCTCACCCATTGCTTTCGTAAATGCGTACGTGTTTGGATATCCGTACATTTTTGCCCTAATAACAATAAAAGAATAAAATTGTTACGTTGACGAAGAGGATGATATCTATTGATATTGCATACCTTTTTGTGCCCAAGTCTTTCATGACCAAGCTCTTCGTAGTTTCATTCATATCTCTATTATTTCTCAATTCTCTTAAACTCTCTTCAATAATTTTTCGTTCTGTTTCAATGTCCAATTTTGAAGTGCCATCAACAGACTCGACCAATTTGCATGGAGTTTCCAAGATAACTCCTTCCCTTTGATTCGAAACAAAAGCTAACAAAACATCTGCCTCAATCAATTTGTGGGTAATTAACGAAATTATTTAAATAAAAAAAAAATGATTGGATACGAACCAGTGGATACATGGACAAGAATTTCGATATTAGAACATTGCTCTGCAAAGTTTAAAACATGTTTAGCTCCCAATACATTGGTACCAAATGCTACATCATATCTGCAAGAAAGTAAACAAACTTAGGATCAATTTGGAATACTTTCTAATCAACACAGCTCGAGAGAGTCGATACCTTTCATCAAAATTAGTTGATGCAGCAAAATTAATGATTATTTCCACTCGATTCTTCATCTCTTCCAATAAATTTGAGTCCTTTAATCCCATATTTGGGGAAGAAATATCTCCGGAGACCAAACAAATCTTCTCTGAGACGAGGGTTTTTAGATCTCCACCCCATTTTTCCTTTAACACTCTAAACAATTCCTTCTCTACAACCTATAAATCAAACCGTAATATTATAACTTTTTACCGAAATAACGATTATGGGTGAAGGATTCAAACCTTTTATGATTAGTATTAACATAAACTAGCTAGTTAGTGTTTTGATAGTCATATACCTCATCACGGAAATGTTTTGAAGCTGTGATTTGATCCACGTTCCGTAAAAGTAAATAAAGTTTCTTCAGGTTGGGATGAGTTCTTAATAGTTTCTCCACCATAACTGCACACTCAAACTATATAATATAAATGATATATTTAGCATAATAACACAAATTAATCAAAAAAATTCCCATACTCTTTCCAAGAAACCCTTTGGCACCGAGCACAAAAATGGTCTTATTCTCTAAAAAGTCCATGAAGATTATATGCATTAAAGTGAAGAAATCAACATGAAGTTTGCATTATATACCAAAATAGATTAAAAGGAGTAGTAATGCACCTAACTCAAGTAATTAACTTTCCTTTTATTGCCTAATTAAGCATTTAGAGAAATTATAGAATGATAGGTTATCACCTAATCTCTAATCAATTTAAATTAACTACTCTCCCTGATTTAGGCAAGACTTACCTGCCATAACATTAATTCTAAAAAAAAAAGTTAATGCGAATGCGATTGCGGCTTGACTGAAAGCTTGATTAGCTGACCAAAGATGTCAAGAACAGTTTTAGAAGCACTGTTCTTGATATATAGATAGACATTTTGATATGAACACTACATTTAACATAAATATCATACAAATGTTTGTCTCTATATGTGTATCAGTTGCAGAGACGTTGGCTATCTAAGGTAGTAGGTTCTTCTGGCTGTGCTGTTGTTGTACTGATATCTTTAGACTTGGAAATCTAATACTCATATATGGTTTATTTCTGCTTGTTCTGACTTGTTCGACTTTTGTTTGCTTGTGTTTCAACCCAATTTCGATACTAACCCTTATTAGTGGAATTTGGAGAGGTTTGTTCGGAGTTTTCGTTCAAGTTTTTGAAATGGTAGGAGCATGTTAATTATATGGGAGGAGTTTCAACCATATTAGTACATGTTAGATAAGCATCATTATCGAATAGATGATGTAGATATACATTTGGAGAACGAGTATATTGGGATTCGTGATCATCTTAAAAGCAATGCTTCCGTGTTTTATGAATATGGGCCTATCTCGACACATAAATTATTAGATGTCGTCATGGGATTGAGTCAGCTAACTCTTACATGTGATCTTAACTCACACGGGTCCATCTAGTGACTATATTACTTGGTAGTGGTTGGGAGAATTATACCCTTTTTATGACAATATGTTGTGGAGACCACTAGGGGTTTGCCAAATAGACTCTAGTGGTGATCTGTCTTGATTAGCATGGGTCTACACGTACGATAGGTTGTTGTGATACCTCAAATTAGTCTATTAAACCCTGTGGAACCACTTGACCGACATGCTGAGTGCTAATTTATGGTTATAAGTATCCTAACCGTCAAGTTGTTTAGCTATTTCAAGCCTCTAGAGAGTGTAGTAAACAAATCATATTTGACGAAGAACAAGTCTTACATACGAACTCAGAGTTTATGAATATATATAATTAGAGAAAATAGAGAGAAATAGTGGATTTATCAAAACTTTTGCACACATAATTCATTGGTCAAAATACGTTGCACTTAATAAACAAATAATCGACGATTAATTAAGATATTGCCTTAATCACGGATGTCCAAGAGAAGACAGTGAAGAGCATTAGCTTCATGGTTTGGTGTTGATAGACTCGATTGAGCTGATATATTATTGGAATTGAAGTTCTTGAAATTACAATTATTTTGGGCTATTTTCAAATACTCCTAAAGAAATAGGTCGATACTTTTATTTTAATCCTCGAGTGAAATCATAAGACTTCAAACGAGGAGAAAAACGAGTTATTGTTCAAACTATAATTATTTCATTACATATTTAACAAGTCCAGGAACGTGGATATTCAGGAAGTAATCCTCCCAGTTTATAGCCTTAGGATCCAAAAGCGATGTATTTGGATTTATGTTGTTGTCTCGCGCAACAATTTGCAGTTTTTCTAAGTTGGTGTCGTCAAATCTGTACAAGCAAAAATAAAATTATACTTATACGATATCGAGTCTCATACACTCAGGTTACATTAAATTCTGACTTCTCAACCCTTAACATGTATTCGTGTATGTACGGTGGATTCAAAGATCATCCAAATCTGATTATTTTAGAACGAGGTATATATACTAAACTCAATGTTCCGTATGAAATTAGTTTGGAAATTACCTGGCTTTGAAGAATAGAAACGAGTCATAAAGCTCAACTTGTCGCATCACCCGGTTGAACTTTCTCTGAAGATCATTGTACTTGTCTTGGAAAGAGTAAAAAAATGCTTTGTTCACAAACTCAAAACCCTTTACCGTAATAACAATATTGATTAGGAAAAGTAAATTTAAACGTAGTTCTGTGTAAGCATTAGTCATAGATTTTGAAGAATACCTTGAGAAAAACCAAGTAGCGAATGGTCATGTATCGATGGAAGCTAGCCATGTCGTTGAATAAGGTGAGTTTCTTAATTTTGATGGCCTTTCCATCTTTGTTGATCCATGGTTTTTCGGTAAAGTATTGGAGAATATAATTGAGGAAATTAATGTTACTTATAGAATTTTTCATTGAAGAACTTACGTGGTATATAATTGTATGTCTAGATGGTTGGAGTTTATGTGCCGATATTGCCATGATGATAGCATTTACCACCATATCGGCTGGAATCTGCATTTTTAAAAAACATTAAACGTCTTAGATTTAAAAGAACCCGAGATCAAAATTTGAAAGAAATTATATTTCATCTCACCAAGTCAAAGATTGAGCCAGCACCCGAAGGAAAATGTGTTACTTTTCCTTTAGCATACCCAACAATAAAGCCATCTATGGTTCTGTAAAATACAACCTTTCTCATCAAACAATGGTAAAAATTCCGAACATACGTTACTTGAACTCATACGGTCTGAATTAGGTTGGGTTGAGTTTAAATGAACTAAGATTTATGAGTTTGTTTAAATGTCTCAACTCTATCGAACACAACTTATGAACACCGGTTAAAGAACTTTTTTTTTTTTTTTTTACCTCAAACCTTCTATCCAACCCGGAAAAGGTTCTTTGTAAGTGCTTGTGACTATGGTCGGTCGCATGATGATCAAAGGAAGATTGTCAGTTCTATCATTAACCAGCATCTCACCCATTGCTTTGGTAAATGTGTACGTGTTTGGATATCCATACATTTTTGACCTAATAACAATTGAAGAAGAAAATTGTTACATTGATAAAGAAGATGGTATCTATTGATCGTCCGTACCTTTTTGTGCCCAAGTCTTTCATGGCTAAGCTCCTCGTGGTTTCATTTATATCTCTATTATTTCTCAATTCTCTTAAACTATCTTCAATTATTTTTCGTTCCGATTCAATATCTAACTTCGAAGTACCATCAACAGATTCGACCAATTTGCACGGAGTTTCCAAGATGACTCCTTCCCTTTGATTTGAAACATAAGCTAACAAAACAAATATTTTTCAATAAGTTGCCGGTAATTAACCTAATTATTTAAATAATAAAAAAATAATATAATTTGATACTGACCGGTGGATACATGGACGAGAATTTCCAAATTAGAACACCCCTTTGCAAAGTTTAGGACATGTTTAGCTCCCAATGTATTGGTACCAAATGCTACATCATATCTGCGAAAAATTTAACAAACTCGAGATCAGTTTGAAATACTTTTTAATTTAAGCATTTTATAATTCAAGGGAGCTCGAGAGAGTCGGTACCTTTCATCAAAATTGGTCGTTGCAGCAAAATTAATGATTATTTCCACTTGATTCTTCATCTCTTCCAATAAACCTGAATCATTTAATCCCATATTTGGGGATGAAATATCTCCCGGCACCAAATAAATCTTCTCTGAGATGAGGGGTTTTAGATCTCCACCCCATTTTTCCTTCAACACTCTAAACAGTTCTTTCTCTACAACCTATGAATCAAATAATCAATTGTATTTTTTTAGCGAAATAACGATTATGGGTGAAGGATTCAACCCTTTATGTTCGGTATTTACATAAACTAGCTAGTTAGTGGTGTAGTAATTAAAATATGGGTATAAAAACAATTATATACCTCATTATAGAAATGTTTTGAAGCCGTGATGTGATCCACACTTCGTAAAAGTAGATACAGTTTCTTCACGTTGGGATGAACTCTTAGTATTTTCTCCACCATAACTGGACTCTCAAAATATATAATATAAATGAATAAAAAGAAAATTAAAATTTTTCCAAAGAAATATTTAGAAAGATGAACGTACGCTTCCCAAGAAACCCTTTGGCACCAATCATAAAAATGGTCTTATTCTCTAAAACGTCCATCGAAAATCGAGAGATATATTATAATGGGAAGTTGAAGTTTGAAATATATACGAAAAATAGAAGGAAAATAATAACTAACTCTCCTTTATTGCCTATGTAACTAAAGTATTTAGACATGTTTGCTAAAATGATGTAAAAAATTTATACAAATAAAGGATATGTTTATGTTTGGTTATGGTATTTCAACCATTTTACTATAGTAAAAGATTTAATTTAATTTTCGTTCATTTTAATGGTAAATAATTAGTATAATAATTAAATTGAAAAATTAATCAATTAATAATATTTATTTTGGTCCCAATTAATTATTGATTAAGTAATAATTATAATTATTGAAAATTAACTTTTTCCTAATTAACTCATGAATTATTTAAGCTATTAGCTAATTAATTAATAATTCTTGTAAATAAGTAATAAACTTTTATATATAAATGAATTAAATATATATTTAAATTAATTAATTCTTATTTATTCCACTTAAATAATTATTGTATTAATTTTGGTAAATCATCATCGATTATGTATATTCAAATAAATTAAGAGAAGGGTAATTTATGTGTTGAAATATTGTTAGTATGTTTTATTTTTTAATAGAAATTATATTGAAAAGTAATTAAAAAAAAAATTCTGCTCAAAACTCAACTTTAGACAAATAATGGGTTTGTCAAATCTTTTACGAAACACTTCAAAGCTACACTTAATAAACAAATAATCGACGACGTTCCATATCATATTATAAGCGATTAATTAAGATATTGTATTAAATCACAGATGTACAAAAGAAGACAGCAAAGAGAATTGGCTATCTGATTTGGTGTTGATAGACTCGATTGAGCTGATATGTAGCTAGGATAGAAATTCTTGAAATTGCAATTGTTTTGAGCTACTTTCAAGTAGCTACAGATAAACAAGTCGAGTGAAATCGGCCGACTTTATATAAGGAGAAAAAAATAAGGTTCGTTCAAATTATAATCATTTCATTACATGTTTAATAAGTCCCGGAATGTGGATGTTCAGGAAGTAATCCTCCCAGTTTATATCCTTAGGATCCAAAAGCGATGTATTTGGATTTATGTTGTTGTCTCGTGCAGCAATTCTCAGTTTTTCTAAGTTGGTGTCGTCAAATCTGTACAAGCAAAAATAAAACTATACATATATATATTGGATTGCATAGCTAAGAATATCAATATACTAATCGTACAAGTCTCGTAAACTCATGTTACATAAATTCCGACTTCTCATGTTACTACAAAGGTCATACAAATCTGATTATTTTATAATGAGGTATATAAACTAAACTCAACGTTTCGTATAAAATTAGTTTGGAAATTACTTGGCTTTGAAGAATATAAACGAGTCATAAAGCTCAACTTGTCTCATCACCCAGTTGAACGTTCTCCGAAGATCATTGTACTTGTCTTGGAAAGCGTAACAAAATGCTTTGTTCACAAACTCAAAACCCTTTATAGTAATAAAACAATATTGATTAGAAAACGTAAATATAAACGTGGTTTTATGTCAGCATTAGTTATACATTTTGGAACATACCTTGAGAAAAATCAAGTAGTGAATGGTCATGTATCGATGGAAGCTAGCCATGTCGTTGAATAAGGCGACTTTTTTAACCTTGAGGGCCTTTCCGTCTCTATCGATCCATGGTTTTTCCGTAAAGTATTGGAGAATATAATTGCGCAAATCAATGTTGCTCATAGCATTTCTCATCGAAGAACCTATGTGATATATTAATGTATGTCCAAACGGTTGGAGTTTATGTGCTAATATTGCCATGATGATAGCATTTACTACCATATCAACCGGAATCTGCATTTCTTCGAAACATCAAACTTGTTGAATTTGAAAGAAAGAAAGAAAGAGATATCAAAATTTCAAAGAAATTATATTCATCTCACCACGTCTAGGATTGAGCTAGCGTTAGATGGAAAGAACGTAAGTTTTCCTTTGCCATACCCATCAATTAAGCCATCAATAGTCCTGTAAAATACAACCTTTTTCATCATTGAAACAAGGCCAACGAACCCATTGTTATGGTAAAACACGA
Organism: Cucurbita pepo subsp. pepo; assembly: GCF_002806865.2. Classification (NCBI taxonomy): domain Eukaryota; kingdom Viridiplantae; phylum Streptophyta; class Magnoliopsida; order Cucurbitales; family Cucurbitaceae; genus Cucurbita; species Cucurbita pepo. The sequence goes on from NC_036653.1 coordinate 7,826,380, forward strand.
TGCATACTTTACTTAAAGATCGGGGTTTTCAAAAAATTTGTTTGAGTTGAAAAAATTTACCATCCAAACAATTAGGTTGAGTTTAGAAATATTTCAACTTGATCTGATCCAAACTATGGACACCCAAACTTGAGACAAAATGGGGTTTAACAAGAAATTGATATCAAAATTTTGGCTCCCTATCGACCCAAGTTGCCTATATATATTATTTGTGTACCTCAAACCTTCGATCCAACCCGGAAAAGGTTCTTTATAAGTGCTCGTAACTATGGTTGGTCGCACAATGATCAAACGAAGATTGTCACTTTTGTCGCTAATCAACATCTCGCCCATTGCCTTTGTAAATACGTATGTGTTTGGACATCCATACATTTTTGCCCTAATAACAATAAAAGAATAAAATGGTTACATTGATAAAGAGGATGATATCCATTGATCTTTCGTACCTTTTTGTGCCCAAGTCTTTCATGGCGAAGCTCCTCGTAATTTCATCTATATCTCTATTATTTCTCAATTCTCTTAAGCTATCTTCAATTATTTTTCGTTCGGTTTCAATGTCTAATTTTGAAGTGCCATCAACGGACTCGACCAATTTGCACGGAGTTTCCAAGATGATTCCTTCCCTTTGATTTGAAACATAAGCTAACAAAACAAAGGTTTTTCAATCAATTTGTCGGTAGTTAACTAAATTATTTTAAACAATGATTTGATGCTAACCAGTGGATACATGGACAAGAATTTTCAAATTAGAACATTGCTCGGCAAAGTTTAAAACGTGTCTAGCTCCCAATGTATTGGTGCTAAACGCTACATCATATCTGCACGAAAGTAAACAAACTCGAAATCATTTTGAAATACTTTCTGGTTTAAGCATTTTGCAGTTTAATGCAATTCAAGAGAGTCGATACCTTTCATCAAAATTGGTTGTTAACGCAAAATTAACAATTATTTCCACTTGATTCTTCATCTCTTCCAATAAATTTGAGTCTTTTAATCCCATATTTGGGGATGAAATATCGCCCGGCACCAAATAAATCTTCTATGAGATCAGGGTTTTTAGGTCTCCACCCCATTTTTCCTTTAACACTCTAAACAATTCTTTCTCTACAACCTATGAATCAAATAATCAATTGTATTTTTTTTTACCGAAATAACGATTACGGATGAAGGATTCAAACCTTTATGTTCGATATTTACATCAACTAGCTAGTTAGTGTTTGGTAGTTGAAATATGGGTATAAACACAATCATATACCTCATCATAAAAATGTTTTGAAGCCGTGATTTGATCCACGTTTCGTAAAAGTAGATAAAGTTTCTTCACGTTGGGATGAGCTCTTAATATTTTCTCCACCATAACTGCACTCTCAAAGTATATAATATAAATGATATATTTAGCATAATAACACATTAAAAAAGAATATTAAAATTTTCGGTGGGAAAGATAACATACTCTTTCCAAGAAATCCTTTGGCACCAATAACAAAAATGGTCTTATTATCAAAAAAATCCATCGAAAGTCGAGAGATATATTATAAACTTTAAATTGAATAAATCAATATGAATGAGAAAAGTTTGTTTTATATACGAAAAATGGAAGGAAAATAGTAATGCACATAATTCAAGTAATTAACTATCTTTTATTGCCTAATTAACCATTTAAAGAAATTATGGAAGTACACGATTCTACTAATTGTCTCACCTAATCTCTAATCAATTTAAATCAACCACTCTCTTCGACTCAACCACTCTCTTCGACTTGACCACTCTCTTCGACTTGATTTCAATCATATACGTAAATGAAAGAACGACAATTTGGGATATAAGATTCAAACGAGAAAAATAACAAGTTTAGAGCAAAATCCTACCCAGTTTTGAAACAAATAAAATAAAGTTGTAAGTTTATTTTTATAATTTAAAAGTATTTCTAAATATTTAGACGCACCACATCAAAATTATTTGAACATTAATTAAAAGCTTTTAATTAGTAACCATATATAATTTTCTTTTGAATAAACTACCTATAATGACATAAAATTATGGGTCAAATAAACCTGTTTTTCAAAGACTAAAAACAAAAAATAAAAAATTAATTGAAATAGGTCCTAAACTAAGCTATTCACATCAANTTTTTTTTTTTTTTTTTTGTTGAGAAAATATAAAAGAACAAAAAAAAACATCTCAGCTTTGAATAATAGTTGCACAGATGCAGAAGCAGAGCTATATCAAAATCTCCCATCAAACCAGACTAAATTTCTAAGTACCTCAACAATGATTTCATTTGATAATGATATACTAAAGTGTCTTCCCACCCTCCATTTAGAGCAACATTCCTTCCTGCTGCTACACCCTGTCCCTGCTTAAGCACATAATGGAAACTGGAAACTACAAATTATGCAACATTCAGATGGAAGCCGAAAACAAACAGGTTAACGCCGATGCCATTGCAGCTCGACTGGAAGCTTTAAGCTGACCAAAGATGTCAAAAGCGGTTCTAGAAGCACGGTTCTTGATATATAGATAGAAACTTTGATATGAACGTACAAGCCCCTCCAATCTACATTTAACACAAATATCATACAAATGTTTGTCCCTAAATCTGTATCAGTTGCAGAGACCTTGGCTATCTAAGGATAGAAGGTTCTCCTGGCTGTACTGTTGTAGTACGGGTATCTTTAGACTCGAAAATCTACGTCATACTCATATATGGTAATAGAAGTAGCTCTGAGTTTATCTAAATGGACGCTATTCTTTACCATTGTACAAATGCAGAAAAAGTTAAATGGAAGAAAAAAAAAATCTTACTTCTAGCTACCATTCCTAAGAATCAACTCTTAACCAGAACAATTACTTCAGACAAGTGGTCCTATGGAAAGAATGTCCCAGACAATTAATGGAGACGGAAAGCTTCTCTCATGCATATATATAGATAGGGACATGTCATGGTGTGATACATACGCAGCCTAGTCAATGCCAGTTGCAGAGTTCAGATTTGAATGTGATTTGATCCGTTGGGCCAACAAGAATGTCAGTCTTTTGCTTATGAAGCTAGGTTAACAGGATCCTTTACTGGCTGGCCCGGATCAACAGGTGGAGTAAAACTCGTTTGATAATTTACCAACTTGGAGGAATCCTTTGGATGAATAACTGTAGAGTCAGTTTCCATTTTATCTGCTTGATGTGGAGCAGCAGACTGCTCATGATCTGGTTCCAGAGGGCTTGATGCTGCAGGGAGGGAAGCTTTTGGCTCAACATTGTTTTCAACATTTTCGTACTCGGAGAGAAGATCCATGAATTCGTTAAGCAGTCGTTGGACTTTTCTATTTGATGCCATGGCAGGAAGTATATCTTCTCTTAGAAGTTTGTGCTTTCTCATTCCCTGCGTAAATGTAAAAATGTGATTAAAACAAACTTCTTATAGCCCAGAAACCTGAAGGCAGCCGTTTGCAACATTAAATAGTTTTGAGTTTTGAGGTGCGAGTAATATGGATATCCACATTGTGCAATCTACTTCACCAACTTTAGACAAATAATGGGTTTTTATGAAAAAATATGACACTAGTTACAAAATCCAAAAGATTGAGCGATCAACCACATGGTGATTTAGATTTAAGCACAGAGAAGCTAAACAAGTGCAAATAGAATCGATCAAAGATAGACAACTCAAAAGGCATTATCACTACAGACAGCATTTGTCATGAATCAAACCAATCAGAAGAATTTCAAAAGAAAGTTATAACAAAGGAACAGAAACAAAAAATGAATGCAAAAAGGGACGATATCATTGATTGAATAAAAGAAGAATAAATATGCACAAGTTAGAAGAATTGGAGGCAAATGACAATTAGGTATTTTGTTATTAGGTATAATGTATGTATGAATGCCATTTGCAGGGTAGGTTAACAAAGTCTTACAAGCACACAAGGATCCCAGGCTTGATTCTTTGTATCCGCGGATGCATCTCCAGCCATCCCAGTTGGGGGTCCTAGTAAACTCTCACAAACCTCACGTAGCCGAGATTCATCTGCTTCTCTGTAATCAAGTAGCCAAGAACACTGAGTACAAATGTGTGAACTAAAATGCTTTGAAATCGTCTGAATGAAAATTAAATTACATCATTTAACGAAACAAAACCAAGAAAAACTACTAATAAATCCCATCATCAACGAGAAAAAAGGAGGACAAGCCTAATGTGTCTCCCAAATCAAAGACATCATGCATCTGTATCAACCTCAATCTCAGATCTAGCTATAATATCCACATCTCTTTTGATGAATTCAAAACTTTGCGCTCCTAAAACTACGTGCAAAAAAGCACCAAGCAACATTTGCAATAAGAAATGAGCTATAAAAATGTGTGGTTACGCAAATCAAAAATGTATTAAATGTAAATCACCTTGCCAAAAAGCGTATGTATGATAGAAGCCATTGGCGATACTCATTAGGTGACTTCAATGCTAGTGAGGATGCCATCTGAGTTTCTAGGTGAGCACGTGTCTGCATCCCATCATCGGTGACCCTAGATTGAAGAAACTAAACTCTTAAAATTGACTTCAAAATTATGTAAAAAGATCTGGAAACTAACTAGGAACCTATCACACTGATATGAAAAACCCAATCTTCCTTCCACATCAATCATGTGACATTAAGAATCAAACATGTTGAGATCAATATCATGATCATGAAAATGAAAATGAAAATGAACCATCCCTGAAAACAAACCAGAACCCAAGTTCTTAAAGCTTCAGACTAAAGGAAAGAACAAACCTGCTCCAACCTGGCTTTCTAGCCAAATATTTCCTGATATCAACCTGCAGTGCAGCAAGCTCTCCGCTCTGAATAGACCCCAAGTTCCAAGAGCTGGAAAAATTTGATGCAGGGAAACAGTCGTCTGCTACTCTCAGCCAACACTTAAGGTTTGTATCAAAGAGAAAAGCATGGCGAGTGGCCAAAACAACTAGAGGAGAACCAGATTTTGACAGCTTGGCAGATATAACTTTAATAGTGCCTGAAAGAGTGGAAGGTTCAGTCCTCAAATCAGAAGGCAGATTTCTATAGAAAGCAATGGAAAACACGAGAAAAACAAAGAACAAAAAGACAAAAGAAACTTTGACATTAGCATCCCACTAGGATATAATAATTCAAATGTTGAACGTTACCAGAATCTTTGGTAGATGAGTTAGGATTCAAAGGAATCAGTGATGCCAACGAGTCATGAAGGAGACAACTGCGGTTAAAGAGATCCCATACATACAAGGAACCTTTCCTTGTCACCAGCAACAATTTCCAGGAATCATCACAATCGATAAATGTAGCAGCAGATCCCATCATCATGGTTGGCATAGAACGTCTACCACACTTGGTATAAACCTACACAAGAATAAAAAACTGTAACCAAATGGGAAGCTTATATAAAGGCATAATATTTTATTATTATATTAAACCGAATTTACTTCTGGCAGCCTAGAGTAATACGACTAAGATTAACTAATAACTTCATTAAGCATCTGCTCTATTGCCAAGATAGTAAAATCTTTAGTCTCAAAGATAATAACCAGGGTTCATTGTATTAATGCAAAATCTAGCTGTACCGTCATAATACATTGCACGTGCATATCGTCCAGAGCATTCTCCTACTCAATCTTAGTGCCCCAAAATAAATATAACTAAATATTAAATAGCCAGTAACTACCTGTAGGCATCCATCTTCACACCCTACTGCCCAGAAATTTGCATTTCCAGCCAAAACAGTGACTTTCCCTGAGACCCTATCAGACCACAGATTTCTTGATCCTTTAGTACAAGAAATAACAGTTTCTTTCAACATCGATGTGTTTCCAGCCCCAATAATGTCATTGGCAGCATTCTCCTTTGGTCGAGCTTCCAAGCAAATTGGTTCATTATATTCCCCTTCTTTCTTATCAAACACCCTAATTGAAAGTACAGAACTACAAGTAGCCAATGAATTCGACGTCTTCAAATTCCCAGAATGATCCATTACGATATTTGCATCATTACCTGCAGAGAGTGGAACCTTCTCGATTACTAAACTATCCGTGATTGTTGCTCGAGCAGTGACCCCTGTACGCTCCTTTGAATCAGTGCGTTTGCTAGGCATTCCCCTCATGGAACTTTCCCTTACACATTCAGGGGCAGCTACACCATTATTATCCTTTTTTTGGTCAGATGACATAGATGGGAAATCAAGTGCATTGCTACTCTGAATCCCACCAGACTTATTTTCCTGCAGAACAGGCCCTCCAACTGCTTCTGGAATAATTCTCTTTCTTCCATCAGGTCGTCTATATTCTCTTTGCTTCACAGGACTAGAAATCTTCTGGGAAGCTGACGAAACCTTATTCAAACCATCCCCACCAGCTCCCCCACTCTTCTTTGAATCATCAACTTGGGCCTCCAAAGTCTTGGAGGCATCCCTTGCATCTATTGAAGATTTTGACAGGGTCTGGTTTAGTTGAGATTCTGAAACAACTTTCTTGCTTGAGACTTGCCTTAATGAAGCTGCTTCGAGCATCAGCTGAGCAGGAGTTTCAGCTAAATTCACTTGCCGACCTCTAACATCACCATAACGACTTCTCTTAATCTCATCAAGTTCTACGTCAGGTAACCTCTGTCCAATTTCTTTCACCTCAAAATGGAAAGTTGCTACTGACCCATCCAAGGAACATGCAAAGAGTGAATATCCATCAGGACTCCTGTTCCAATAGGAAAATTTGAAAATTATGGGTAGTGACAAATGAAGGTCTAGTAGATGAACACTAAAACAAGATTTGGAAAGCAATTACATAGTATAGGTATATTTCGAGAGTCATACCAAGATAAATCAACAACACTTTGAGTAAAGAAATGTTTGGCAACAAAAAGAGGGCGAGGACTTGCTGTCGTCCATACAGTTATAGTGCGATCCTGACTCCCAATTGCAATCACATTGTATGATGGGGATTCTTTGCCTCCAATTTTCGAAGCTCCATTTGTCCACCCAACAGGAACAGCCTTCATCTCGTTAGCATTAGTTAAATTCCTCCGAAACATAGAATGATTAAATTTGACAACAATAACAGGAGCATTGTGCCCTAAGAAATCAAACGTGGCAGACCATTCCCCTCTCTCCAAGACTGGTGCAGAATGTCTGGGCTTCTGAAAACCATGTGTAGTAGTGATGAAATGTCCACAAGGTGACCAGCCTAGACGCCGGAAAAATGTAGAACCAAGCTGGCAAAGAAAAGCCACAAGAACATAAAGATAGTCAAATTAAAAATAAGTAAAAAAAAAGAAAAATCAAATCCGGACATAAAATAAACAAACATACAGATTTTGTCCAATGTCCATCAGTTCGGTGAGCAAGGCTCCAGTCACTTGTTCGCCATATAATAACTGTCTTGTCATCCGATTGACTGGCTATGAAAGAACCTATGGGATCCCAGGCAACTCCTTTAACAAGGCTAGAGTGACCCCTCAAAACGGCTGTACAAATACCATTGCTCATATTCCATATGTGAACTGTGTTATCTAAACTCCCACTTGCTAATGTCGAGTCATCAGGCGACCAGTTAAGATCCACCTACTTCATGCATTGAAATATAACTCCCGGGTTAGATGCCATCAATATCAGTACCGCATACATCAGTCAGCATAATGCTTAAATATATAAATGAGCAATCTGAAAATTATAAACAGTTTGATATTTAAAAAACAAAGAGACCTAAGAGGCTTGATTCTCCCAAATTGATTCTTTCTTTTTTTTTTCTTTTAACAATATTTATATATAAAATCTAATCAAATGCATGAAGTTCCACAAAAAAAAATAACAAGCTAAACCATTACCACATCAGCTGTGTGCCCCCTCAAAGTCATAGCAACTTTCCAGTTCTCGACATCTGGGGGCTCTCCACTTCCAAATTCAGTGGTCCCTGACCCAGGTTTCTTTTCATGAACAAGAATTGTTTGATCATCAGACCCTGATGCCACATAACGACCATGCTTAGCCCATCTTACACAATTAACTGACCCAAAGTGATCACGCAGAGTTGCAAGAAGCCTCTGATTTGAGTCATCATCTTCTAAACTCCTACCAACAGATTTCACATTCCATATCCGAACCTGCAGGGGTACAGGATGTAGTAAGTGATGTTATGGTCACATAATTAAATATAATTAGAAAATTTTATGAATAGCAGAAAAACTAGTTGTTGCATTGGTTCAGCAATCACACGACGACCAACACCACATAAAAAATAATAAATCCATAATTGCTAAACCATGCATGAACACAATTGTACTCTTGTAAGTCATAACTTGAGGCACATGCGTGTATATATGGAAACTCTCACGATAACTATTCGGAAGCAGTCTCTGACTATTCAACTGACAATCCAATCAAAATGAAATTTCAAAGCTAGACTGAAGAAGGGTTTCCATCACCAAAAAGGTTTCAATAGTTAGCTCAGCCGAGCAGGTTCCCAAGAAGTCAATGACAAGTTGTGGGGATGCCCCTCATCCGGCATTGAGATACCTAATGAGATGACCGGGGGCTCAGACCACAACTAGTCATGTGAAGTAAACAAATTCCAATGTTCAGGAGAAGGGGGAAAGATTTGGAATCAAAAGCCCACCCTCCTTAGTTAAGAGCTAATGGGAGCTTAAAGACGTGAAATTTTCGACATACATTGATTCCACTATCCTCAAAAACACGAAACATGCACTAACGAGACCATTTTTATCATCTTCAACACGCAATATAGTTTTTTCCGGCATAAGTAAGATTACAACAAAGAAAAGGAAACAAAATGCAAGAAATTCCTACATGTTATACAATCTAGACTATCCTCATCAACTATAAAGTAAAAGGATAGTGATAGTGTGCCACCGCTTCTGCGGTCAATTGGAAAAAAGGTTATACATTTTTCTCGGAGACCATCATAAACAAAAATGGAATTGTATTAGCCACATTCTTGTTCGCCACTAACTAGAGTAAAATATGATAAGAAAAAGTACCTTGTGATCGCCTCCTCCAGTAGCAAATCTCAGTCCACCAGGTTGGACATCAATCGAGAAAATTTGCGTGCCCTCATGCCTAACCCAACTAGGTTTCTCTGCAATCATCTCTAAGTACGAACACAGCAACAAACCCTCCCCCCTCAGGCTGTTTCTTGCCAATTCATAGTTTTCCAACACAATAAAACAACTCAGTACTGATCAATAAACAATTGCGTAAAGCAGAGAGCCCTAACAAAACCCAAATTTCAGAAACAAAAGGGTGCACAGAATTTTAGTCTCGTAAAATGAAACAGCTAAGAAAATACCGAATGCCCAACCAGAAACAACAGAGAGAAAAACATCCAAACACTAAGAGAAAGAAACAAAATTCTCAACATAGAACCATAGAATGAGGGCCAGAACTAAACCCTGAAGATATGAATCAGGCAAAACCCTAGCTGGAAGAAACCCAGTAAAGTGATGGAGCTAAGAGTAAGAAAAAGGAAGGGATTGCAACAGTCAAAGCTCCTGAATGAGAAGTCAGAGAAGAAGCTGAGAAGTGGAAAAGGCAAAAAAAAAAAAAAAAAAAAAAAAAAAGCGAAGTGGGCGGGAGAGAGAATCAGAGATTGAAAAAGACAAAGGGAGCCGCACATGTTAAAACAGAAGAACTCAGCTTTGGAATTGGAAATACAATGCTCATCTTGGAATCGAAAGATGCATTCAATGGAATGAAATGAAAAACGAAAATCAAAGCAATAGAAACAGAAGGAATTAGGCTTTACGTTTGGGGGTCGCCTTCTTCACTCTCTTTTTGGTTTGTTTCGTTCGCTGCAGATTCTCCCTCGCTTTCTAATCTCCTCCCTCGCTTTCTATTCTCCTCCCTCGCTTTCTATTCTCCCTCGCTTTCTATTCTGCGCTAACAATAACAAAGCATGCTCCCTCCCGATATTTTCATTGATTCAATCGTTTTTTTCTTTTTCACACAGCACTCTAATTAGGTTTTTCATATTATATAATGAAATCGTTTCCCCCNTTTTTTTTTTTTTTTTTTTTTTTTTTTTTGTCCTTTGGGCTATATTGTTTTACAAGTTGCAAAATAATAATATTTGGAATCTCAAATTTTGGAGTGACAGCTGTAAAAATTGTAATTTAGTATTTAAAGGTTAATTTTCCTTTGGAAGATTAAACTTTATTAAAGTGTGAACTCAATTTAAATTCTTAATTTCACGTTAAATTTTAAAAATAATAATAATTCAAAAATTAAATACAAATTTAATTATTGAAATTTATAATTTAATTTAATAAACCATTTTTATGAACTTGCATTTGTTTCATCTTCAATTCAACTACAAAATATGTCATTTATTTTATTCATAACTTTATGAAATTGAAAATTAAGCCTATAATTAAACTTTCATCATTTTCTGTATATAAGAAAAACTAGATATATTTGATGACAATGAAAAGAAAACGCTAAAATCAATATCGATCGATCTGTTCATAATAGCCATAGATCATCAATACATGTTTTTAAAGTAAGATTAAATAATCAGTGGATACGAAATAAAGGCTTCCACCATTTAAGTCAGTGGGCTAAAGCTAATTTTGGTGTTTTTGTTTGAATTATGAGATATGAATCATACTTTTTTAAAAAAAAATACATCTACAAAACATGTATCGTGAAACAAGATGGAAAAAATAAAAAGCATTACGCCCATCATAAGTGTTAACGATTGTGCAGCTAATGGTTTAATAAACAAAAAAAGAACAAACAGGAAAATTTTTCATCAATCATAAACATAGAATTTTTCATCTCAACCTGGTTCTTCAATTTAAGAGCAAACAGTACTGTTCTAAGTTTTGAAAATTCCTCAGAAGACTCGATATGCCTTCCCCATAGTACTCTTCAGGTACAAGCATCTCACCTGATGAACAAAAAATACCGAAATCTCATTGTTAGATAAAAGGACAAGGCATTCTACAAACAAATATAATTGTCGTCATGCAATAAGACGAGCCTCGAGTATGCAAATGGAGAAGTTGACTTACGTTTTGCCAGTTCTTTTTCAACAAGGAAACGAGGAAATTGACACTCATTTGAACGTTCTGAAAAACTTGCTTCTCCTCCATGGCAACATTGCCCACGGCCACACCCATGCAAAGAACCTTCTTCAACTGAAACTTAACCATTGCCTTCGTCTCATTTACTTTAGACTCAAGGGACTCTTGGTGAGTAACAAGGGTAGGGAACTTTCCTGCAATGGCAATGTAGATATCCATATTAGTACGAACTACAAACAAAAGAGACTGCTTCTTCCAAAGAAAAGATTGAAATTCAATTTTCAAGCATGCAGCCAATAATGAGCCTGGACAGCAAGTAGAATATAAAGTACCAAATCCGAGAAAGCTAAGAAAAGCTTCCAAACTAGAGTCACCGGATAAAGGGTAAATTCCGAATGACTAGTAGTCATGAACACACTTGCCTGCCTTGTTGAGCCCAGGGCCCAGAAGACGGGGAATTTGCTTGATAACAGCTTCAGAAGCTAAAAAGGCGTGATATTTTTTGGCAAGTTTCTTCACCAATTTCTTGTTCTTGTTTAGCTTCTTCAGACCTTCCACGTCCATATAATCTAAACCAATCTTCTCTGCCTATAATAAGCAAAAGCATACACATGTAAGCAAACAACCAGAAATGAAGTGTATCAGTATTCAAATTCAATTTACCATACATGAAATGTCAAAAAAAGTACATTATTTTCCCAGTTATGTACACACCAACTAATTGCAGCTTGTAAGCATGAAGTATTCGGCATAATACTTATCGTTCATCAAATATGAATGAAAAATACTACAAACCATTATTACTGTTGAAATTTCTCATAAATAGCGTTAAACGCAGCATTGAAAGCAGAACTAAAGCAAGCAAGCAACATACATAACAGTTACTGGACATGACAGTGAAGATGTTAAGATCAGGTAAAATTTACCTCTTCAACGTGCAAAGCATCTCCAAGCATGCAAATCTTCATCTTAGGGCGAGGGATATGGGGCAACTTCACTGATCCACTGAAACGCTTGTCCTTCTGTGGATCATAGTTCTTGAGTCCAATTTGAAGTTCAATGGTCTCAGTAAAGTTGCGTTTCTTTTCACTGCTATCACCGAAGATAGAGGAAATGGCTTCTCTCAACGCTTCGCTCTGAAGCTTGCTGCAGATACAGACCAACAAAACTACATTCAGTAATGGCAAGATAACCATAAAACAAAAAGATACGAGCAACCAAAGTTTCCAATAAACTCGATTTTATTTTGGTATAAACGCACAAACAAGTAATGTGACTGCCGTGTTGGCAGAAACATAAACAAACTACACTAAAGCCAGAAGTAAATTCCAGCATTGTAACTTCATACTTCCAAACCTACCTCAGTCAAATGCATTTAGACTACTTGCAGGAATAAAGAACACGAACGAAATTTATGAATCCGGAAAAGCTAATAAAAACGACAGTAGCACTAATCAAGTTCGTTCCGAAAAATACATTCTAGACGATAAATAAAACTAAATAGCAAAAAACATCCCAACATACCTCATTTTCGGAGCCTTGTCTTCCCTAAGCAGCAGCTACAAACTGGCTGAGAAGAAAACCAAATCAAAATACGATTTAATTGAGCGAGCTAGACGAACCAAATCGAGAGAAACAATAACTTAATATCAGGAAGAACAAACAACGCAAAAAACATCTTCACAGATAGAGGATTCAGTAGCAGTTTCAACAAAAACAAACTTCAATTCGAAAGAACATGGATGAATACCTGGTAAGAAGAAACGAAACTAGGGTTTTTCGCGGCCAACTGATAAACAGATATATAATGGAAGACCGAAAGGAGACGATCCAAAAAGATGGGCTCGTGATAGAGCTAGGATATGAGTCCTCTGGGCCTAGGCCTCTATTCCCATTACCAATTTGATATTGGGCCCGTTTGTTGGCCCAATTTGTTGTCTAATGGGCCTTAGTTATGGATCCATAATGGGCTTTTTTCGTTCATAGGTTTGTAGACGGACGACGATCGATGTCAAAAAACGACATGTTGCTTCATATCGTCAAATAAAACAAAGAGAATTTAATTTATTTATTGCGTATTAATCCGTAGGGCTCTTTAGTTTTACAAATACAAATGAAATCTATTAAGACGTGTATTGATCTCTCTCTATAAATAACATTAATTAATTAAGCCGTTAATCATGCTTAATTAAAAAGTAATTTAAATTGATTTTTTCCATCTCAACACCGACTTTCTACCCTCCGTCCCTCCGCCACAAGCGACGCCCTCGCCGACGCAATTCTACCAGCGGCCAAGATTCTGTCGAACGCCGAGTAATCGATCCAATCCTTTAGCAGTTCCTCTTTTCCCAATTTCTCCGGCACCGTTACTTTTCCGGCCACCTCCTCACGGTGCCTCTTCAGCCTTTCTCGAAACCCACAACAACCCTTGAATTTCTCAGCTCCGCCGCCAGAATCTCCGGGCGAGCCATCAACGGGGGATTCTGCAGGGGTACTGTTTATTCCGGTGGAAAGACGATCGCCGGAATCAGAGCGATTTGGAGGAACCATGGCGATTAGGTTATTGAATTTTGGGACTGAGAGATAATAATTAAATAGAAGGGTTGTGTGGGGGTTTAGTGTACACGTCAAATAAGGGTTTATTTTCTTTATTTATTTATTTATTTATTTAAAGATATTCAATGGCTAATTGATTGTCTACGTTGGAATATTGGATTTTATTTTTATTTTTATTTTTATTTATTATATTTTTGTGTGGTGATTATAAGGTTGGGCGATGAAAAGCTTGTGAGGTGGAGATTTTTTTTTTTTTTTTTTTCTTTTTTTTTTTTTTTAATAAAAGAAGGAATATGAAATTAAGGAGGAAAAAGGTGTGATTGGGAGAATTTGGGCCAATGGGATTAATGCAATTGATTTTGTTGGTGGTGGGTCGTGACCGGATTCTACCCACGTAGATTCCAGCCACGGCTCGATGTGATGTCAAAAGTCGAGCTAAAATGAATACACGTCTTGTGAACTGTTGTTGTGACTGCTGAATGACCACAAATTATTTATTTATTTGTTTGGATTTTATCTCCACCAAACTATGCCTAATATAAAATATGGGGGAATATGTTTATAATATAAAGTTTGAAAATAACCCAAATATATTTCATTAAAAAATAATTATATAATCCAAACTTTTTTTTTTAATATCAATCATTGGTATTCTCAATTAAAATTATATTATAGTTTAATATAGCATACAAAAGTAGTAGATACACCTTCTAAAATATTCAAATATTATTGTCTATTTCATTAGCTCCTAATCTATTATTTTATATATTTAATAATGCATTAATGGGTTATTTTTAATTATTTTTGTAACAAATTCCTCAAAGAAGAAGCAAAGTGAATAAGATTAGAGAGATGACAAGCATCCAAGTAGGAGAGAAATTAAAGAGCCACTTTGTTGGAGCTTTTTCCCTTTGTAACTTAGCCTTTTTATTGCTCAAACCAACGTTGTCTCACCCATATTCCTCAATGTCTATCCATTCCCTTTATCTTCTTTTTTTCTCTACTTGCTCTACTCCCAAAAAAGGCTCGGGCAGGTGGAACAAAGTTCTCAACTCGTTACGTATTGTCATCGGTCTCACGGTTTTAAATCGCTGGAGAGGTTTCCCTACTCTTAAAAAAAAAAAATGTTGTATTTCTCTCTCCAACCGATATGAGATCTCACACTCTACTCTCATTGAGTACCCAACGTCTTCGTTAGCACACCGTCCAGTAAACTGACTCTGATACTGTCGGTAACAGCTCAAGTCCATGCCAGAAGATATTCATCAACCCCTGTTTTTTAAAATGCATCTACTAGGAGAGGTTTTCACACTACCGTAAAAGCTCAAGTCCATTGCTAGTAGATATTGTCCGCTTACTCATATCGTCGGTAACCTCATCATTTTAAAATGCATCTACTGGAGACGTCTTCACACCCGTCGGATCATGTTTGAATCCACAAAAAGCTGAATATAAAAGGTAAACGATGAGCAGCCATGGAATGAGCTGGTTTTCTTCATAGCGAAGGCGAGAGACCCCATCAAACATTAAAAGTTGCAGTCTCCAAGGACAGGTTCTGTTCTTTTCCATTCTTGTAATGCAATTTTGTCACATGGGCACTCATAAATCCAACTAAGAATCAAAACCCATTTGCAACAACTGCTTCCACTCTTTGGTTGATTTGATTTGCAGAAGAAGAACAAAGAAGACGATGGTTTGAACAAGGAATTCATGAATGGCGAGCCACAGAGTCCAAGAAACCGCCCCTGCTTCAACCCATCACCATCCTCACAATTCACTTCTTTATGCAATCAACTACAACAATCCCTCCTCCACTTGCGAAGCTTTTGATATTGGAGAATTGGAAGAAGCAATTGTGTTACAAGAACACGAAGCTAAGAACAAACTGGATCATCACCAATCCAAACAAAGTATGCATTGTTCTTAATTTCTGTCAGTTACATTGTAGGGTTTGTGGGGTATTGATGATTTGATTATGATTTTATTTTGAACATACTTTGAAGAATCCTCAAGTTTGGTGATTCTCTGAGATTTGCTTTTATGATTCTTGCAGCCTTTTTCTCAGGCAGGCCTGCTGCTGCTGCTGCTGCTGCCGCTGCTGCTACTCTGGAAATGTTCCCTTCTTGGCCAATCAAATTCCAACAAACTCCCACAGTACTTCTTCTTATTCCTCTTCTGCTTCTTCTTCTTCCTCTTCTTCTTTATAATGTCTTCAAAATGGAACAGGGAATGAGTTCGAGACGAAGAGAAGAGAGCACTGATGAATCTCCCATGACTAAAAAGCCTTCTTCTTCTTCTTCTTCAGCTCATCAGGGCTTCATTCAGAAGCAGATTCACCCTGAAATGATACTCACTGATGTTTCAGCTCAACATCACTCCCTTCAACAAAAGGTTTGCTACCAATTACGAGTCTACGCATCCTATTTATAAACTCACGATCATCCCTTAAATTAGACCGGTTTCGTTTCTTTTTTTTTTTTTTTTTTTTTTTGTAACTTTTGAGCTCTTAAAGCTCTTAAAGTTTGTACCTTTTCATCCCTTAAACGACGATTTTACACTAAAAATGATGTTTTTACAAAAGGGTTGGTTTAATTTTTTAAAATTCTATTAGGCACAGATCCCAATAACTCTTAGAAAATCAAATAAAAAGCAGAGTTTGAAGATTTGAGGCTCTTTATCTGATGAATGTCTGACATGAAGAGGTAGAAGTAGAAACTTGCAGCTCCATTAAAGGTCAATTACAGGAATCTTCACAGTAGTTTTTTTTTGTCTGGTTATAAAATGAAGATCTTTAAAGCCCTTTTTCTTTGCCAGTTATTGAAACCAGAAGCCAAGTTTTGATCAGATAAAGCTAATAGCTAGCGATCTAGGCGGCCGGCTTTGGCATATAATGTAGAGTTAATTTAATGATATGTTATTGTGATTGAATTCAGCGATCATTTTAGAGAGTTTTGTTCATAATTTAAATCTCATCAATAATGCAGAGAAAGGGATGTGGTTCGATTTCAACATCACAGAAGCAACTTGATGCTAAGGTCTTTTTGTTATTATAAACAAACAAACGTTGTTGTTATTGTTNTATTTTTATTTTTTTTTTTTTTTTTTTTGTCTTGATAATTTGTGTTCATGTTTAGACATTGAGACGTTTAGCTCAGAATAGAGAGGCTGCCAGGAAGAGTCGCCTAAGGAAAAAGGTACAAAATTGTGTAAATATTGTTCACTTTCACGAGTTATGTATTGTTATCAGTCTCATATCTTTAAAATACGTCGGAGAGGTTTCCACGTCCTTCTAAGAAATGTTTGGTTCCCCCTTTCTAACTAACATGAGATCTCACAATTCACCGACCACCGTCCTCAGCACACTGCCTTGTTTTTTATACCATTTGTAACCGCTTCAGCCCATCGCTAGTAGATATTGTCCGTATTAGCCCGTTACTTATCATCATCAGTCTCACGATTTTAAAACTCGTCTGCTAGGAGAAGTTTCTACACTCCTATAAGAAATACTTCGTTACCCTCACTGACTGACGCGAGATCTCACAATAGTGGTTTTAAGATTATGAAGACCTCTAACTAGCTGACACATTTTAAAACCATGAGGTTGTCATAAATACTTAACGAACCAAACCTGACAATATTTACTAATTGTAGGCTTAGGTTTTTACCGACAAAAATGGTAATTAATGAGATTTTAAATTTGATTTATTTGGGTTAAAACGTAATTATAGGCTTACGTACAGCAACTTGAGAGCAGTAGAATCAAGCTCACGCAGCTTGAACAAGACCTTCAACGGGCACGAACTCAGGTTAAAAAATGTTTTTTTTTTTTTTTTTTTTTTTACTGCAATATATATAGGGAATATATGTGTTTATAAATTTTAAAAAATTACTGTGTTGTCCATTTCTTGGTAGGGTTTGTTTCTTGGTGGCTGCGGTGGCGGCGGCGGCATTGTCAGCCCAGGTAAGCTTCAAAGAAGTTATTTATGCATGAAAGTAAATGGATGATCAAATGGTAAATTTTTTGGAAAATGGTTATGGTAGGAGGTGCAATGTTTGACATGGAATATGCAAGGTGGTTGGAAGAGGACCACCGGCACACGGCGGAGCTGCGGGGGGGACTGGAGGCACGCCTACCGGACGTGGAGCTGAGAATGAAAGTAGACGCATGCATTTGGCATTACGACCAAATTTTCCGGCTGAAAGGAGAGGCTGCTAAGTCCGACATCTTCCATCTCATCGCCGGCATCTGGATGTCTCCGGCCGAGCGTTGCTTCCTTTGGATTGGTGGATTCCGGCCCTCCGATCTCATCAAGGTTTGCATTTTTCTTATTAAATATATTGAAAATTGTTGAGTTTAATTAAGAGGTTGTTGATTAATGAACAGATTTTGCTGTCACAATTGGACCCAATCACAGAACACCAAGTGGTGGAAATTTACAAGCTACAGCATTCGTCACAGCAGGCTGAAGATGCTTTATCCCAAGGCCTTGATCAGCTCCATCAGTCCTTGACGGACACCGTAGCCGGCGGTCCGGTCATCGACGGCATCAACCACATGGTTTTGGCCATGGACAAGATCTCTCATCTCCAAGGCTTTCTCCATCAGGTAATTACTTTATTATTTATTATTATTTTATATCATTCAATTTTATTCACACTAACAAAACGGGTCGGTTTAGGCGGATATTTTAAGACAACAAACGCTTCACCAATTGCATAGGATGCTCACCGTCCGACAAGCAGCCAAATGTTTTATAGTCATTAGTGAATATTACACTAGATTACGAGCCCTAAGCTCCATATGGTCCTCTCGTCCAAAGGACTAAGATTTATATCCTTTCCACGCTCATCTTTTCTCCTCCTAGTTTTAATGAAATCTAAATTATTTGCTATGTCGTATTATGTTCTTATATTCGTTAACAACATAGAACCTCCGCATATTTCTACAATTTTAGGCATAATTCTTCTTAATTTTTTTGTCTCGGGTCAATGAAGGACTGTATTATGAAGTGCAAATGGTTCAACCCTCGCTACATCACTCCATTAATGAAAGGATCTAACGGGTTTTCCTCGACTTAAGTTTTCTCGATCGGGGATTGTTTTGATTTTATTTATCCATTATAAAAAAATTTAATTTGTATATGAATATTTAAGGAATTTGGACTCTAATCGTTCAAAATAACGATTTTTTAAAAAGAAATATTTGGATTTCCTCCTGGAAAAAAATGTGTTAATTATAATTTTTTATAATTAATTTCAACGGTGCTGATCTTTCATTCAAATTAAGTCTTTCCAATCTTTCCATCCAACCGTTGGATTCGGGTTAATACTCCCACGGCAAAACGTAATGGGCAGGCAACATGGGCCCAAGCCCAACTAGTTTCCCTTCGTTCTACGATCATCTAAATTGTAGAAATCAAATATTTTTTATTTTATGTAATTTTTTAAATTTACGAATATAATATTCAACATTTATATTTATACAATTTTAATTATTAATGAAATATTATTTTAGATAAAATTAAAATAATTAAAACAACGACATAATCCAGATAAGATGACAGGTGGAGGAGACAGTAAAATGACACGTAAGACAGCGT
This sequence comes from Cucurbita pepo subsp. pepo, assembly GCF_002806865.2. Taxonomy (NCBI): domain Eukaryota; kingdom Viridiplantae; phylum Streptophyta; class Magnoliopsida; order Cucurbitales; family Cucurbitaceae; genus Cucurbita; species Cucurbita pepo. The sequence goes on from NC_036653.1 coordinate 7,845,590, forward strand.
GGACAAATGAGAAACCGACAGCAAACAAGCAGAGGTGCTGAGGTGGCTTCTCCTCGGGAAAGTATTTAGAAACATCATCAATCAGTCATTACCCATTAATAGAGCTTCTGTGTCGAATTATCTTTCTTCCTTTTACCCTTACAGTTTTACCCCCACAGTAAGTTGTAAATTAATCTAAAAAAGAAAACAGTAAATAAACAGTAATTCATGAATTTAGCACATATATAAATAAAGAAAGGGAATCTCTGGGGCTAGCTAGTTTAGGGTTTCTGACATTATAAGAATATATATATATATATATATATATATATATATATATATATATATATATATATCTATATGTTGATTGTTTGGTTGCTACAATGATTTGTGTCCTCGTGGGGTTAGGAGTAGAGAATCTAATGCACTCTTTCTCTAATCCATTTTAATTATGTAATTAATCACCACCGACCTAACAACCATACCCTTCAATTATTATAAACAATTCGAGGGAATTTATACCAATAGGGATGGGTTATAGATATGTAGCCTTTTTCATCTAACGACTCCGAGCCCTTCGACTCTCCCAATCATTTGAGTCGTGTTTATTCCTAATTTCGTTTAATTATCAATTGAGTTATGTTTAAATAAACGATATTATTAATTTAAAGTAACCATTTTAAAGAATCTAATTGGTTGGGCATAGAAAAAACAATGGCCCTTTTTGTAAGGAATCTTGGATCTCCACAATAGTATGATGTCATTCACTGTCTATTTTGAGCTCAAGTCCAATAATTCTCAACCGTTTTTTCTCTTTCAAGTGCTGTGATTCCGACATAGAGTCATTTTACTCGAGTTACTCTCAGGTTTGAATCCATTGTAAGCTGGTGGCTACCACGGGTGTTAAAAGCTGACACTTTTTTTTTTTTTCCTGTTTTTTCTACTATGATAAGTTTTACGAGTGAATTTGAATTTTGTAAAAAATGTCACTTGAAAGTATCGTGTCGTGTCGATGTCACATCATGTCACTTGTTAACTATATGATTGGTAAGAGAAAAGCATAGCTTTAGGTAGGCTATGACCAAAAGGAAATGAAACACACCATCTTCCTTTGAAAACATAGTTAATGATAGTATCAACTTAGGATATTGGTTCCCACGATTTGTAAAAGACATGTTCTTTCTCAGGTTTTTTCCCCTGTTTGCCCAGTCAAATGTTCCTAGTATCGTGAGCAAAAGCTGACTCTTACACGTCATTTTCATAAAACTACCTGACCCCAGTTCAATAATGTCACCTTTTATCATTCAAATCCGAAGCGTTGAAAATTGGACCAGTAAATAGATCATGAATATATAAGTGATTACAAATGTTTTGAAAAAACAAAGCTATGAAAGCGAGTACCATTGATGCCACAAAGGCTTTTGATGGTCTTATTGATGCATATCACTACAGAGTCTTCGAAAACACGTGGTTGGATTGAATCCCTTGCAATGAAAATTCCCACTTCCTTCGCCCAACCCAATCAAGGAGAAGCACCTACTCCGAACAAAAGTGAAACTAGCTGTGTCACTAACGGGCATCTATTTTTCAATTGATTTCAAATAGATCAAAGTTTGGCGAATGAATCAGGGAGCTCCGATCCCTAATCTAGATTAACATCCGATTTAGCTTTTTCCGTAATTGGAATTATGTATATTGATTAACTTTGACGATGATCCTTAGAATCCCGTTTTTGTTATTGGATTTGTACCACCATGTTCGTTTGTTTATGATCGTTACGTTAAAATATGAATCGAAGACGGAAAAACTTTCAAATCCTTAAAAGAAAAATATCGAATTTTGGTTTGAGTTGTTTCCATGTACGTGATTCATTCAGCAAATTTCACCACCAATTCTAAACGTTAACAAACCAAACATAAAACCAAACATAAAACAAGGACAGCTAAACACTGCATGCAAATTCAATATAATATATCTATCTTATTTTGGGTTATTTATTTATTTATTTATTTATCTTCTTCTGGCGGCCGTAGCCCTTTGAGCATTGAAATAGACTGCAGCCACAGGCAGGCCAAGACCATTCTCTTCTGCAAATCTTCTTGCATTGAACCCATCTCTTGAAGCTGAAGCAGCTGGTGGCTTCACTGTTTGCCTTCGTGTCTGCTTGTATAGAAGGAACACGAATCTATGGATCCCTACGTTTGGACTTGGAACTTCATATTTCACTACTTCTTTCCCTGTTTTAACAACAATATCATGTCATTAATTATACCACAAATACATCAAACAAATCCATTACCACCATAAGACTTACCAAAAGTGGAATCTGTCGTTCCTGGGATGTCTGTCACTATCCTGAAACCAAAATCATATCCTTAATAAAAACATGTTTTTTTCACTAATCTCAATCATGGGAGCTTTAGACTATACCAATGGAGATGCTCTCTCAAGTAAGGATCACTCGGACCAGGAACATCTGGATCGGTCATCACCTGCAAAGTTAGTTCAAAATCATTATAAATGCGTTCTCAAATTTTTAAGGAGGCAATATCGGCCCACGGTGGACTTAATTATAAATATATAAAACGAAATGAGAAGATGGGTATCGTTGAATATGCTCATACCAATGTGAAGAAGGATCTAAGGTCACCACCAAGAACCTCAACCTTAGGTTTTAGGGTTATAAGATTTGGAAGCAGCTCGTGCCCATTGGACACCTTCTTGTTTGAATGGTAAGTGACAGTCATCTTTACGGTTGGGGAGAAGGCGTCGATGACATCTCCGACCACTCTTCCGACCACGAGAGGATCCGACATCTTTGCCATCGCCATATAAACAAGAGAGAGAGAGAGAGAGAGAGGGAGAGTTAGTTATTTGAGTATGGATTTTGGTTAGGTATGTGAAGTGAGGGAGTATTTATAATATTGTCGAGAAGAGAATTGGGGAAAAGAAAAGTTTATCATCTTTTTGTGAACAATTGAAGCAATGACAATTGGCCAAACATAATACGACATGAAATCTTATTTGTTGANAAAAAAAAAAAAAAAAAAAAAAAGGAGAGAGAAAGATGGGATTAGGAGATAATAAGTATTGTTTAATGAAGGGAATTATGGATTAGGAGGACTAAGAAGCTTCACCTTCAAGCTTAAATTAACAAATTAATATAACAAAATGGTGCATTTGGAGCCCAAAATTGATTCTTTTTCATTTCCAAAGTTGGTAATTTTAGAGAGTGGGTTTTGCCATATTTGGTAGGATCAAGCATAACCACAAATTGTGTCCAAATCTTCTTTAATAACATTTTAATATTGTAACCGCTCGATCCAATCCCTACCAGATATTGTCCGTTTATAAGAAAGGTTCCGTTCCTGAGATCTCACAATTCACCTCCTTAAGAAACTCCGGCGTCCTCACTGGCACACCTTAATGAAAGAAACACATCTTTATTATATTGGGCAAGAGTATATATTAAAAATATTTAATTTGCTTGATTTATTAATTAATATTTTATGTACGGGGTTGAATATGATATTCATATTAATAGGATAGGCAAGCATATACCCTTGGGGAAATAATAGTCATAGGGGTGGTTCAATAGTATATTAAAATTTTCATTTGGGCCTTTGACGGGCAGCTCGGCCCAGCCCAATAGAGGGAACTCTGAAACACCAGTTGGAGGCCCAAAATTAGAAAAATACCGGCCCAATAAAAAATGTACAATTAAAATATATTATTTAAACATATATATATATATATATATATATATATATATATATATATATATATATTATATAATTATAAAGAGAATCAGTTTTTTGTTTAAAAAAAGAAAACAGAATAATCCGACTAAGAGTATAGAATATTCTTAATGAGGCAAACCATGACGTCATATGAAAATAATTATTGATGCAAAGATTAATGCAACTTTTTTATTTTAAAGAATTTAAATATTTAGTGATTTATAACATTTATTTTTTAATCCAATGAATTTAATTTAGACGTTGACTTAGTTTCAAATTTGTTTCTTAAATTATAAAAGATCATGTTATTCGACCAAGCAAAGTGTCTATGGTCATGTTTGATCGCTCTTGACACACCAAGGAAGAGGTAGAATATGAGCCTATCTAAGGCTTTACGATAAGCCTAATCGAGTTGCACTGGTCATTAGAGAAATTATTGTTGCAATGTTTGGTATGAACTAAGACCCCAATAATTTCCTATCAAACAGTAGGTATAAGACTTTTTCAGAACTTAGCTCGATATCAACTCGGCGGAAGCATTACAGCAGCCTCGCACACATGCAAGTTCGCAATACCTCTAATTCCAATAAAACTGACGTCGAATACGTCGAATATAATATATATTTATTGTTAGATGTTATCCATTTGTCTTATCATTTCATCATCCCATGTCTTCTCCAAGGATATGTGATTTGAGGAACAAAAATTGAAGGGGAATATGAAAAAAAGATGCCATTTTGATTCGGATTCCAAGCTTTTATTGCAAAATAGAGCAACAAAGACATGGAAGAAGAAGAGGGACACAAATTAAGACGCCAAAACTTCGCTTGTGACTCGAAATGACGGCCCATTAGCCGCTGCCCAATGAGCGACAAACAGTACATTTACAAAATATATTTAAAACAAACACCCAAAATACGAGCTGTCTCTGAGGTCAAAGCAAAGTAAAACCCCCAAAAATCTCAGAATCGCCTCAATCGTTCAACCCCCTTTGGCTATCTCACCTCCACTTTCTTCGATCAGGTGATTCTAAATCTTCCATTTCTCTTGTTTTTTGTGTAATTTCTGAAGTGGGGTTTGTGGATTCTGGGGTTTATGTTGGTCAGATCTGTGGTTTTCCCAGGAATGGTCTCGAGATTTGCTGTTGTGTTGCTGATTGGTTTTTTGGGGATGTTTTATCAGGCCAAGCAGCTCCCTCCCCCTCAAATTAATGGCTCTTCTTCTTCTCAGGATCTTCCTGTTTCTTCTCACAAAATCAAACTCAGTGATGGAAGGTACCTTGCTTACAGAGAGAAGGGCGTTTCTAAGGACGAATCTAAATTCAGAATCATTGTCTGCCATGGCTTTGGAAGCTCCAAAGACATGACTATTTTGGCATCTCAAGTACACACACACTAGACTTGCTTTGTTTTTCAATCTCTAGCCTTGTTCTTCATGTTTTCTTATCTGGGTGTGCTTCAAAATTAGGTTTTATAGTCTCTGATGATTATGTTAGCTAAAAAAACCTTGTAATTGATGAACTTTGATGGTTTTAGGATCTGATTGTTGAGTTGGGGATTTACTTTTTGCTCTATGATCGGCCTGGATATGGTGAAAGTGATCCAAACCCCAATAGCTCAGTTGAGAATGAAGCTTATGACATTCAAGAACTGGCTGATCAGTTGCAAATTGGATCGAGATTTTATATGATCGGCGTGTCGATGGGGTCGTATGCGGCGTGGAGTTGTCTCAAACACATACCACACAGGCAAGATTTTTGGTCCATTTCCTGTCTTTGAGCTGTTTTCAGTTGCTATGTATTGCTTCCTTTCACCAAAAGTAACTGAATGTAGGTTAGCAGGCACAGCTCTTATAGTCCCTTTGGTGAACTATCAGTGGCCTTCACTTCCATATAGCCTAATAAAAGAGGATTACAGGAGAAAGTTCTTAAACTTAGGCTTGTGGCTTTCAACCTATGTCCCTGGGCTGCTACACTGGTGGGTGACTCAGAATTGGATTCCTTCAACTTCGGTACTCGAAAAGAATCCGATATTCTTCAACGAACGAGACATCGACATCTTAAAGACGATTCCAGGCTTCCCAATGCTATCCAAGGTAAAGATTCTCTCTTTTTCGCTCGCTATATGTGTTGATCTGCGTCGGAGTTAAGTTTGTTGTTCTGCTTGCAGAGGAGTTTAAAGGAGCAACGCGTTTTCGACACCCTTCGAAGTGATTTCATGATGGCATTTGGTGAATGGGAATTCGATCCGCTTAAACTAAGTAACCCGTACGGTGAAAACGAAAGCTCGGTTCATATATGGCAAGGTTACGAGGACAAAGTTGTGCCAGTCCAACTCCAAAGATATGTTTCAGGGCAGCTTCCATGGATTCAGTACCATGAAGTCCCTGATGGTGGGCATTTGATTATTCATTACAAAGGCTTGTTTGACACCATTTTAAGAGCAGTTCTAGTTGGAGAAGAACCAGTTTGTTACAGACCAAAATCTGTGTCTTAGAAATTAACCTGAGTAGCTGATTCTTTAAGAGACAGACACATATATCATTGAATTTAGGGTTCAACAACATCCTGCTTCTGCAGGAACCAGAGAAGTCTCCTGGAATTTAGTCTACACAGGACCACAAGTCAATTGATTGGTTTGCTGTTTTTGTTTGGGGAAGAAAACAAGACATTCTTGTCTAATCATTATTATTCTTAGCCATGTTTGTTTGTGTGAATACAAGAATACTAATGTTTGCAACATCTCAAGCTCACAAGCTCTCAGTAATAGTACATATTGTCTGATTTTGTTCGTTACGTATCGTTTCAGTCTCACGGTTTTAAAATGCACTATTAGGAAGAGATTTCTAATCTTTTATAAGGAGTGTTTTGTTCCACTCTCCAAACGATGTGGGATCTCACAATTCACTCTCGTTATGGGTCCAGTGTTCTCACTGGCACATCGCTCGGTGTCTAGCTTTGATACCATTTGTAACAACTCAAGTCCAACTCGCTGGCAAATATTGTTCGTCTTTGTCTGTTACGTATCACCGTCAGTCTTACCGTTTTAAAATGAGTCTATTGGGATCTTAAGAGTCTTTTAACTCATGATTGATGGTGAAAGAGAAAATACAAACCATTCTAAAGTACACTTGTTGTAATAGGAATCGAAGTCAACTGTCAATTACCGGATCTTAAGAATGTAATTGGTCAGATTCATCAGTTACGTGTGGTTTTGGAAGTAGCAGATTATGGACTCCTACCTCACCTGCCAATCATGTGCGTGTGCAAAGCCTGAGGATCATCAATCGCAGTCAAATCCAACGGCTCATATTTAAGGATGCTAACTGCCTCTGTCCTTGTTTTCCTCGTATTTCCAAAACAATTTACATCAGCTATGTAAAAAAGTTGCATGCCGGATTAAACGTGTCAAAAATAATCATTCCTTTTTTATAATAATAATAAAATTTATTATAATTTAACTTAATAAATAAAAATCTTAAAGAATATGGTTCCTTAAGAATACTCTCTATTGGTACGAGGCCTTTTGAGGGTTCAAGGCATGAGAGCTTATGCTTAAAGTGGATAATATCATACTATTATGAAGAGTCGTGTTCGTCTAACACTACCCACCTCTAAATATTAAATTAAAGATAGGTTAATTGATAATATATTATAAAAAATGTGATATTCATTAGATAATTTTTTTTATAATTATTTTAAACTCGTATTCGTTAATTATTAAAAGGCGTGCAATCCGTTGACTATTATAAAAGTTTTCGATTTTTAGACTAAGATAAGTCCTATCGTATTAAATATTTGAGTTAGTTTCCATCTTTTCCGTGATTCTCAATTTGTTTTCTTTTCGTTTAAAAAATTTATGAATGGCTTAATCTAAATTATCTCATTAAATGTATTAACTAAACCATATTATGATGGAGCAAACAAATTAAGAAAAAATAAAACCTAACTCATACACATTAAATTAACCTAAGCACGATTATAAAATAAGGTTTTGAAATTATTATATAATTAAATTTGGAGGATTATTATTATTATTATTATTATTATTATTATTTATGAAGTGGGAAACGGCGGTTAGTTTCCAAGTCTGTGAGCCTTGTTTGTCACTCCCCACCGCTGCATCTCGAAACTGCTTTAATGGAAGGAAAAAAAGACGTTGTTGGTTCATTAAAATTATACCCAAATCCCTCTCCCCTCTGCATATATAAACATCATCATCATCATGCATCTCTCTTTGTTTACTCCGCTCCTGCTTTCTTCTTCCTCCCATTCACCATTTTTTTCAGATTTTGGATCGCTTTTTGCTCTTTCTTCTCACAGGTAACATCATTTCCCAAATGGGTTTCTGTTTTCCCACAGTTTTCTGTCGTCGTTTTTGGGTAATGATTTGAAACGCTTGCATGCAGCTTCTGAATTGGGTCTCTGTTTCTGTGTGAATCTCTGAACGGAGACGAACATTGCGGTAAGTGATTGAATTTGATGTGATTGAGTGCCGAATCATCTGCAATTTCTTTTGTTAAATTATGGTGCTGTTTTTTTTTTTTTTTTCCCTGTTTCTCGCTCTTTTACAGTGTATTTGTAGCTGTTCAAACACGAGATTTTGCTTGATGTTGGAGGAATGGAGAATTCTGGGTTTGGGCTAATGATATCAGAATCAGAAGCAGGAATACAGCCATCGTCAGATTCAAGAGACAATTTCTTGTGTTCACTGAATAAACGCGACTCTGTTTTGTCGCTGACACTTGATGAAATCAAGTGCAAAAGTGGGAAGAATTTTGGGGGTATGAGTATGGACGAGTTTCTTGCTAATATCTGGAATGTTGAAGATATTCAAAGCCAATTTCATTCACAATTACAAACCAATGAAAATGAACCTCAAAATCGCCCTTTCATGGCTGTCAATGATTCAAGGCCAGCCCTGTATGAACAGGGCTCTATTTCTATCCCCATTCCACTTTGTGGCAAGACTGTGGATGAGATATGGTCTGAGATTCATAAAGATGAACAGCACCCACATCGCCAAAAGTTCATAAATGTTCAGGAAAACGCTTGCCAAAGCCAGCAAGCTTTAGGAGAAATGACTTTGGAAGATTTCTTGGTGAAAGCTGGAGTGGTTCAAGAAGCATCCTCTTCTTGTTCAATGAAGCAGCAGCAGCAGCAGGCATGTTCTTTAAATAACTTGGGGCTTTCATTGTCTTATCAACAGAATGATGCTGCAAGAATCAGAAATATGTCTGGGAATTGCTTTTCAACTTACCAAATGCTCACCCCATCAGTTGGGGAACCATCTGATAGCAGCTCAATTCAGAAATGCCAAAGCTTGACTGATTGGGCTGAGCCTAGCAACAAGAAGAGGATAGTTGATGGCCCCACAGAAGTTGTGGTGCAGCGGAGACAGCGCAGGATGATCAAGAATCGGGAGTCGGCTGCTCGATCTCGGGCTAGAAAGCAGGTTTGAACTAAACGATGATTCATATGATTGTGTAAAAAACATTTGTTTAAGTCATTGATGCACCGAGACATTGAGTCGTTGTCGTTGTTGCTGTTGCTGTTGTTCGTTCATCTGAGTTACCGGGTGTCGATTGCAGGCATACACAGTGGAGTTGGAAGCAGAACTGAAACAGCTTAAAGAAGAGAATGTAAAACTAAAGCAAATCATGGTAAAGTTTTTTCCTTGTCTAGCAACTCTCTACATTACTACAATTGTTATCTAACATAAAACTGTGCAGGCTGAAGCAGAGAGGAAAAGAAAGCAAGAGGTAAGCAACTCGGGTCGATTTTTCGAGGTTTTTCAGTATGAGATTATTGTGATTGCCTTACATAACACTTCGAATGGATATCCATTGCAGATACTGCAGAGGAAGCCTGAAAAGAGACAGAAGCCAACACAAAGGTTGATGACGATGAAGAGGAATGCAAGCACGGGTTGGTGATGGGGAAAGAGTTGGGGTTTTATATGAAAATGCTGAAAATTTTACACCAAGTTAAGGATGTATAAAAAAACTATATATATTATAACTCTTACATTACATAAACTTATATAAAGGCAATGAGCTTTGTGTTGTAGTGTGGTCATTTGTGTATCGAACTCCAACAATACTTGTCTCGAACAAGTTACACCATTTGTTCGACACTTGAATCACTTAACTGCATCTTCAGAGCTAGCTCACATTATAAATACCAGACCTCTACTACATTGGTATGATATTATCCACTTAACATTTAGTACTCTTGTCAATGGGTGGGGCTTTCAAAAGGAATCGAGTTGGATATGTGGCAGTCACCGTGGTGTCCCATGACACATGGAATTCTAGTAGTATGACAGAAAAGTCAGGAACAAGCATGGACGTGTCTCTGTCATAAAGTTTAAGCAATGTTAAAAGGGAACCCATGGAATGGTCTCTCACTTTCAGCTACTTTCCAAATCTTTAACCCCCAACTGCTTCAAGCTGGAAACTTGGATCTCATACTTTTTCTTTTCACTTGGATCTGATATAAGAAAAGACAGATTATGGTAATACATGGTTCACTCTTTTCTTATGCACTCCACCATACTTAGTACTCAGCAGTACCGAGATTTTCTTTTAAACATCAAATCAAAATGTACCTCAACGAGGATTCTCGTTCTACTTTGCAGCTTGACTGAGCGGTTGTGTCCTCTGATGCTGCAGAACAGGCAGCTAGGTACGTTTTTACGAGAAGGGTCTATGGTCGTAGCCATTGCTTCTCTTGGGGAAGAGATTATAGAAACAACAAGAGGTCCCATATCAAACATTGAGGAAATCTCTCTCTAAGTGACACATTTTAGAAACTTTGAGAAGAAGCTCGAAAGAGAAGACTAAAAAAGGACTCTCTACTAGCAGTAGGCTTGAGAGTAGGCTCGAGAGATAGTGTGTATAAACTCAATTTTACTGCATCCTTCCTACATTTTCAGTAGGAGGAGGTTGTATTAATGAGCAAGTGGTTGGGACAGGACACAAAGTCATTGGAGGAGGTGGTGGGAGTGAAAGCATTGGGTAGAACAAAGACAGACGAATCATACACTTTTGTGGCTCTTAAATTGATTCAGAGCACAAAGACAGCTCTCAGTGATTCATTCCCTTCCCCACATTTGGATGGGAATTAGGATTTCATTCATGATAACTATTCATAAGTTCCAAATCATGCTCGCTCAAAAATCTTATTATGTGCAAAGTTGTAAAGCATTGTACACAGGATAGCCTAAAAGCACTAAGAAAAAAAATTTCCTTTCCGACCAGTCATTGGCCAGCCTAACGAAAATATACCAAAAAATAATGAAGCAAGTTACCTAATAACATCAAAATCATCGATATAAAACCGTAGGAGGTATCTTGAACTTGTCCGACAAGAAAGGTATTCTCTGTGGCCTAGCAATCAAATCGTAATAGAAAGCATACTCTGCCTCATAATCGTGTAAACCCAGTTCGGCCTTCTGGTTTGTGTGATAATGGTGCCTTGCTGAAGCCAATTTCCCAAACCCAAATATGCTTACTTTGTCACAAATTCCTACGGCCAACATAACGGCTTGCATGCCAGAAGAATAGTGGAATAAGGGGCCTTCGTGGGCTGAGCTCCATTCTTCCAACGATTTCCCTGTCACCTCCACAAAGCGTTTGATTGAGTAATACTTTACAATCCTAGAGCACAGAGCATCAAAACTTGGATCTGTTATCAGCAGCGGGGATTTATGGGAACTGTTGCAGACAGTGTAGTCCATGAAATGTACAGGTTGACAAATGTACATGATTGTCGGCACGTTTGGCCCATAAGGATGGCAAAAACACCCTTCTCTTCTGGCACAAAGGTGCAAGATGTTGCTATTGATGAAAGAAACGCTGGTTTTGGACCCAACTTTGCTCTCATACTTGTTTGTTTTTGCATTGTTCAATCGAATAACAATCTCATGGCTGTCAATTAGCTTCCCATAATCACTGTTCAATAGGATTCCACTGTTTCCCACGACGGCACATGATGAATACCGTTGATCTGAACCCACCAACCCGTTGTGCCTGTCCAGTGGGGCTTTGATAAGCCTTACCAGTTCTGGCATTATATCCGTCGTAAACCCTTTTCTTCTCACCCAGCCACTCAATGCCCGCCTGAAATCCAACCAATGTCGGTAGAAAGCTGGAGAGCGGAATGTCACTGGAAAGCTATTCGAGGGCCTCGCTTTCATGTCATAGTGATTGAATCTTCGCCAAGTAGCGAAAGTCTTGTACGTCCTCGGACCACCAAATTTCCCCTCCAATAACTGCTCTATCTCTCGCTTCGACTGAGCCTCTCCCAAATCAACCGAAGCAAATTTCAGCAGTGTGGAATTGAACATGAATGCTGGAGATCTTGGAGAGATTACATTAGTTTCCATCTCAAAGAAACTGAGGCCGCGGCGGAAGATGAGGCGGCAGATGAGAGTGACGGCAAAGGTAAGGAACAGCAGCACGCTGAACACTGGACGGACCGTGCGCTTCATCGCGACGGACCGATTGGGGGGCAATGCTAAATGAAACCTAGCATTGGCTGGACAGATCTTGAACCAATATGTCGCAGATCGACTCCCAGGAAGTTCGGCATCCAAAGAGATAATAGGGGAACAGTTAAGATGCTTCGAATTTGAATTCAGAAAAGGCGAGATTTCTGTGATTGCTTAGAGATTTTGAAAAGCAACAAGCAGTGAATATGAATGCAATCTCGTCGGTGACGAGATTAGAAAGAGTAGGTAAGAAACAAGAACCACGCATCCAGAGAATCCGAGCGAAAATGAAATCCCGAAGATCCAGAATACATTGTTAGATACAAAATACACCGATCCAAAAGAGAATCGTCTCAAAGAACAGTAACACCAATAAAGATCCGAAAGAAACAGCAGGCAAGCAGTTTCCTAATTAACACTACTACAAGTAACTGAACTACAAATTTTGCTGTTAGAACTTAGAACCCCAATGTCGGTTCCAAGCCACCATTCACCATTAAAACGTAAACAAAGCATTCAGAGAAGATCAGGGAGTTGAGTAGAAGTAACGGACAAACACAGAATCCCAGAAACCATAAACAAAACCATAAGATTCAAACCAGAGTTACAAACCCTAACATAGATCCGCGGGTTCCATTGAGAGAAGCAAAGAAAGCTCAGAATCACAAGCATTGTCTTTCGAATTCGGACGGTATTTCCCGTCGATCTTCCGGCCATTATTGCACGCTTTATATACACAAAAAAAAATAAAAAATTATAAGGTAAGGCGCAGTACATGTCAGTAACCAAATGGATGGCTCCACGTGGCTTTTTTATTATGGTATTTACATCAGACGGTTCAGATCACGCCTCTGGCTCGTCATGTACCACGCTTATGGAACTGGAATTCACACATAATCCAAGAAATTCTCGAGTGTTTTTATACCCTAAATGGAACTTGACGTGGCACCTTATTATTATTGAGGGGTTTGGTTGGTAATCACGAGAAAGAGCATGATTAAACCTTATAATATTGAATTAATTAATGAATTATAAATTTAATTATTGGTGGGGATCGGTTTAACGAATATAATATTATTCCTAGATACAGAATGTTGCGACAAGAACGATAGTGGTTTTTTTTTCGGCATAAGATGACGGTCTACTTCAGAATCAGATCAGCCCGCTACTTTTACCCGTCATTTTTCGTGAACTCGATTGGGGAATATTCCTTNAGTTAAATGTAAAAGTTTTTTTTTTTTTTTTTTTTTTTAATACATTCTATATAAAAAAAAATCACTTTTTTTTCTAATGGTTAACGATAATATTATCTAATTAAATTAATTAACAATGTAGAGAGTGCAATATATGCTTGCAAATTAAATTGAGATAAATTTGATAGCACTGGTAGGATACTCGTTTTTTGTATGACAAAAAGAGTGAATATTTGATAGTTTAGTTGTGCTTGTGCTGGTTTGAAGTATAATGAACCTACCGAGTTCAGTATATACTCATCCAAACCTCTCGCCCTCTCCAACTAGACGGGCAAAGCAATGAGATTTAAACTACCCCATTTAGTAGTTCTCGTGCCATCCATTAATTTGTAAGGAATTCAATGAAAACCATCGGCTCCATGTATAGAGCTTTCCAAATCTAGACATGAACCTTCTTTATTTATGTTCTGTAATTACGAAAATAGGTCTCAATTATCTTGTATGATAAATGTTTTATTAGTTTTATGTTGGGTTTGGTCAATAATTTAATTGATCAGGAAAATATTTTTCCTTGTTTTAAGTAGAATTAAATTGAAATACAGGTAACATTATTGAATATTTATACAACCACCAATATTTTCGAAATGGTCCAACGCAAATCCCGTCCCGTCGGCTAACCCCCACCACAAGCTGGCCCCACACGAAATCGACATACATCAAGGAAGAAAGATGATGATCAAAATGACCATTTTGTCCCTCTCTTTCTCAGATCTTCTGCAGTTTCTCTCCTTTCACCACCGGATTCGCTTTTGCGATCTGATCCTTCCCCATCTGCTTGAAGTCAAATTCACACCCGTGTTGCTCCGGGTACCGGTGAGTCCCACAGTACACCATCCCGCACCTGCACTTAAACCCTGTCAATCCCACGCGCCGCCTGCACGTCATACACCGGCTCGGCTGCTGCTGTGCGGGTTCCGGCGCCACTTCCGCTCTCGTCTGCGCCTTCTCTGCCACCTCCACCAGTGGCTGGTTCGCTTCTGTTGAAGCCGGTTTCAGATCTAACAAAGCGGCATCCGAGAACGAGGATGACGAAACGGCGGATGTTAGGGTTTGGTTTAGCGCGAGCTTGGCGGAGGAGGATTGTTGTTCCTTCATCTGCAGATCTCGGTAGCACTTCGAACAAAGATCTCGAGTCGCCGGACTCCCAAAGAATCCGCAGTTATTAACGCAGAGCTTCGGCGCTTGGCATCGATGTTCTTCCGCCATCCTAATCCAATCTCAATTAAACAATATCTATAATCTACAACAACAACACAAATCAGAAGAACAAAACAAACAAATTAGGTCAAATTCCAAATCAGAAAACGAACAAAATCATCCAAAAACAAGAACAAAAAATCAAGAGAAAACAAGAGGATTACCTGTTTGCAATGATTCAAACGATCCGCGGAAAACCGATAAAAAAAGAAGATCGAACGAAACGAAATGAAAAAATCAACCGATTCTGAAAGATAGAACCGATGGAAAGAGAGGAATCGAAGCTATGGCTTTGAAGGATAGCAAAGGAATCTCCAAAATAATTATAAAGGAAGAAATTGAAAAGGCCAAAGAAGAGTAAACCGACAAGACGGGAAAGGGCGGTCGTGAGCTCTCTGGAGATTCCTTTTGGGTCTGAAAAGAAAGTTCCAGACAATTTCCTTTGCCCCTCTCCCCTTATTTTTCTCTTTCGTATTTGGTATTCCTCCTGTTTATTTCTATTAATTATATTGAATTTTTGTCATTAATAATTTAATTTTAATTCCTTTTCCACTTTCCTTTGCCACCAAACAAACGCCGATTCCATCTCTTTAAATACGCGTTTCGCTGGTTCAATGCCGTAATAAAAACTACGCGTGAAAATCAAATCACGGTTGTAAGTTGGCTGGCGATCCAAATCATCTAGAAATCGCCGAGTTTAATTCATTTTAATTTTGTTTTCAAGTCCATGGCTACCCATTTTCTCTCTTTTTAATCTGCAGATAATATAATTTTATTTTTCTTTCTAAATTCACTTATTTTTTAGATATTGTTTCACGTTGAAGCTTATCAACAACATCACCATTCATACTCATCTCAATTGTTATTTTATCAAAAAAGGGATTCTGTTTATCCAATAAATTAATTACCTGTTGTTTTCTTTATACTAAATTAATAAAAATGTTTTTAAATTTTATATTCATCTAAAAATATATTTTTAAATTTAAAAAAAAAAGTTTTAATGAGTAAAAAAAAAAAAATACCATTAATTTTTTAAAAAAAATTTAAAATACCATTAGAGCTAATACTTTCGAGTTTTCAAAAATTTTATTAATGTCTTTCAACTTTTTAAAAATTTCAAAAACATCTTTTTTTTTTTAAATTTTTTAAATACGGTGTTTAAAAAATACTCACATTTTATTTATTTATTTTTTTGTACATTTAAGGTAAAAAGTATATTTAAACAAAATTTGATGGAAATTAAAATTCACAATACTCTACTATTATTAATATATTCACTCTCCATAAATTGGTTTCTTTTTTTTTCAGTTTGTCTTTTAAACTATATTTTAAGAATTTAATTTCTGTTAATATGTAAAATAAAAACTGATTTATTCAATGTCGTGTATTATTATTATTATTATTATTATTTGTAGTAAACATCTCAAATGAAAAAAAAAAAAAAAACACTAGTAGCAATTTGGGTTGACTTAATATTGTCATGTATTGACTTTACATGTTACCTAAAATTAATTATTAAAAAAGTAGTGTGTATCATTTCTCTACGTCTCGAGTTTTCAACCTCGTATTGCGAGATATAATAAAATCTTATTGTTTCTTAAAATTAATTAAATTAATATTATTAAATTACCAATATTATGCTCTTAATTTTTCAATTTTTTAGTTTAATAAATTTAGAAATGTTAATCTGATTTTTAAGTTAAACATATACACATAAATTAATTAAATTAATTTAAAATGACAATTATAAAGTTCCGTAGGCATTAAATTAAAATCAGAAACTTAGGGAAAAAAATAAATTAACGAAATTGCTAATTTAATAATAATAATAATAAAAGAATAATGTGTACTTTTCAACACGCGAGGGCTATTTGCTGAACTGAGCCTCCCAGGGGCATAAGATTTTCCCTTGCAATTGTTTTCCTTGTTTGTGAGGCTTTGCTTAACGTTATTTTTCAACCGATCTATTCCATTCAAGCTTCAGCCTCCGATCTCCAGGTCAAGGATTTTCCCGGTAAATTATATGCTTCCTTGGAAATCACCACTTGAAATCTAGGTTTTCAATCGTTTGTTTGCTTTGAGATTCGAAGAGTCAAAGATCGATGTTCTAGGGTTTTTGTTTTCCTCGGGATACAATTTGCACGCACTGTTTTAGCCTATCTATGAAACTTGGTTGAAGTTATTCCAGAGATGTATAGCAATTTCAAGGAGCAAGCTATCGAGTACGTGAAGCAGGCGGTACATGAAGATAATGCTGGCAATTACGCGAAAGCCTTCCCCCTGTATATGAACGCCTTGGAGTACTTCAAAACTCATTTGAAGTATGAGAAGAATCCTAAGATCAAGGAAGCCATCACCCAGAAATTCACCGAGTATTTGCGCCGTGCTGAGGAGATACGTGCGGTTCTCGATGATGGCGGTCCTGGTCCGGCTTCCAATGGGGATGCAGCGGTTGCGACTAAGCCCAAAACGAAGCCCAAGGATGGCGATGGAGGAGATGGAGAGGATCCAGAACAGACGAAGCTGCGGGCCGGTCTTAATTCCGCGATTATTAGGGAGAAGCCGGATGTCAAGTGGAACGATGTCGCTGGTTTAGAGAGCGCCAAGCAGGCATTGCAAGAGGCGGTAATATTACCCGTTAAGTTCCCGCAGTTCTTTACTGGTTAGTTCCATTTGACTTCTTTCGATATACTAGCATATTGATCTACGTTCTTCGTTTGCAATGGTCTTTATCACGTCGGTAAAGTTGCGTTGTCTCCTTGAGATTGGGATTTTATTCCTTTCGCATTTGAGTCTGATTTCATGCGTACTGGTTACGATTATGCTGGATTGAATGCTTGGTTGTCCTTTTTGTGCTCCTCTTTCTTGGAGTTGGAAGGAGATCCTGAGCACCATCTTCTTGTTTAACTCTAATGGTGAATCTTATCCTGATCAATTGCTTGATTCTACCCCTTCAATTACTGAATTGGACATGGAATAAACATGTGTAGAAGACTTGTTCTCATTTTCAAGTATGAAGGTTTCTGCTTAGTTTTTAAATAAAAACATTTTCAAGATAATTATCTGGCTTTGTTTAGGCAAGAGGCGACCATGGCGAGCTTTCTTGTTATATGGGCCTCCTGGAACTGGAAAATCATACTTGGCAAAGGCTGTTGCGACGGAGGCCGACTCAACATTTTTCAGGTAATGGTCCTTCGAGCATATGAACTTGTCTTCTGTGATTTTTGTTTAGTCGTGACGCAATATATTTCTCCATTTACCTTGCTGTTTTCTTATAAGGTGACCCTGTGAGCAACTTACAACCCTAAAATACTCATGCAGCTGTTATTTATTTTTTTTTTTTTAATTTACGGTATCAACAAAATTTATGACATGTGAGCAGCTAGTATGAAAGAGTGCAGCGAATATGAACAATATCATTTTAAAGCGATCTCTTATTTGCATTAGAGTTGAGGATCCAAGGGGTTAATTACAAATTTAGCTGTGGAATATCATTTTATAAATGTTCTATTCAACATGTCTAGTAACAGATTTTGCTTTCATTCCCATTATATTCAATTGCAGTGCTTACACACTCCACTTTCTATCTGGATATCTTTGGCGGTTATTTGAATGTGTTTTTAGTTATCACTAATCTCAGCCATTTGCTGGTTCTATACCTTTTGTTTTAAATTGAGTATTTTTTCATTTTCTGCTGATAGCATTTCTTCTTCGGACCTTGTCTCAAAATGGATGGGTGAAAGTGAAAAGCTAGTTTCAAATCTTTTTGAAATGGCTCGTGATAGTGCTCCATCTATCATCTTTATTGATGAAATAGATTCGCTGTGTGGTCAACGAGGTGAAGGTAATGAAAGTGAAGCTTCAAGACGCATTAAGACAGAACTTCTTGTGCAAATGCAGGTATTTTTTGTAGAGTAACAGTGTTAGTATTTTGTGTATTGAAGGAGGGGGTTGATTATTATTATCTTATGCACCCTTTGCCCATTCCATTGTCTTGAGAATTCTCATTTTCTGAAAATGTGTCCTTACTTGCTGCTGACCAACATTCAAGTGTTTTCTTGCTAGTTGAAAGTTGACTTTAGTTAGATCTGAAGACTTTTGTAATAATTAACAGTCCAATTACTTGTTTATGTGATTCTGCCGAACGAACTGGGTTTTCACTGCTTAAACCTAAGACTTTAGAATATCTGGTTTGTTTCATATCTTGCAAAAGAATCCAAAAATTTTCAAACTTCTCCATTTGTATGGGTTTGCTACTGTGTTCACATTTTAAAATTTGGTAGTTGGGCAATGGACAAAGATGGGGACCTGGATGAGCAAGCCTGAGGCCGAGGGGTTTGAACTCATTATAACTTTCTCTTATTGTTTTCTTAACGTGCCCACCCTTTAATGTGTGTTCCACATGTTGCATGCATGCTGTTTGTTTTTTATTTTTCTGTATGTTTGTTGCGAATAATCTCTGTATTAAATAATTTGTCAGATGAATTTTGATGCTTAGTGAAATTTGCACAAAGAAAATTTAGTTTATTTTCTAATTACAGTTAAATAATCTACTCATGTATCACTAATTAAGCAATAGCTTATTGTGTCTGTATTATTTTATTTTGGAGAAGATTACTTTGCGATTCACTTCAGGAATAAATTTAGGGAAAGGGGATGGAAATTATTTGGACATTTGGTGGGTTATAAATTTTCGGTTATGTTTATGTTTTTGGAAGCCTGTTTTTAAATTGTTACTAATGTTATTTGAAAATTGAAGCATATATTTCTTGCATTAATAGGGTGTAGGACACAATGATCAAAAGGTTCTTGTCCTCGCTGCAACAAATACTCCCTATGCTTTGGATCAGGTGAAGATGAAAATTGTCTATTTCCACATCATGTAAAGGATTAGGAAGTGTAATGCATATTTGCTGATAAGTAGTGTTTACAGGCCATTCGTCGACGATTCGACAAGCGGATATACATCCCTCTTCCCGACGCAAAAGCCAGGCAGCACATGTTCAAAGTTCTGGGAATTATATTTTATTTCGTCCTGTAAAAAGCTAGATTTTTCTTTTTCGCCTGGAATGAACTCTGCTAAATTCCTAGATGTATTTAAATAGGTGCATCTGGGGGATACACCACATAATTTAACGGAAGCAGATTTTGAAAGCTTAGCCCGCAGGACAGATGGTTTCTCTGGCTCAGATGTTTCTGTTTGTGTAAGTGTATAATAGTAGTTGGAGGAACTGAATTATTCATTGAATTGTAATCAGAGGTTAGTCAGAACGTAGTTCATGGACCCCTTCTTAAATTTGTAGGTGAAGGACGTGCTCTTCGAGCCTGTTCGTAAAACACAAGATGCTATGTTCTTCATCAAGACTCCTGATGGTATGTGGGTACCTTGTGGACCAAAGCAACAAGGCGCTGTCCAAATTACCATGCAAGAGTTGGCAGCCAAAGGACTCGCCTCAAAGGTACATCGCATATTACCATCCTAAATGAGCGTTTGGATTTAAAATTTGATATTTGACGTGCAGTACAGGTGCTCCTTGTGGCTGCTTGTTGCTAGTTACTCGCAATTTTCATTTAGTGAGAAATATATATATTATTAACATCTTTTACTTGTTTGGGTGCAGATTCTTCCTCCTCCAATTACAAGAACGGACTTCGACAAGGTTCTAGCTAGACAAAGGCCTACGGTGAGTAAATCTGATCTGGAGATTCATGAAAAGTTTACGAAGGAGTTTGGGGAGGAAGGTTGACGAGTTCGTTATAGTTATATCTCGAGTCTATCTCAATCTTCGTCGATACTGTGCACAACCCAGCAGAGTTGTATTTTATTTGTTCCAGCTCCGACGAATTTATATATTTTTCTTTTGTCAATCGATAGGGAAGCAAATATGACATTTTGTATTGAGCTGAAACATTGAAATCTGACAGATTTCTCACATTTCATGCCTCCGTCGTGTATATTNAAAAAAAAAAAATAAATTGAAATTTTAAGGTAATGCGGCTGCTTTAAAATGATTAGTATCGTCGTCAACCACCGTCCTTCCAAACAGCGGCTTTGGTCGGCCACGTGATCTCTGTGGTCGCATTCCGTCAATTTCATCCCTAATCCAACATAATTCCTCTTTTCCAAAAGCTACCCTCCACCGACCACGATCTCTTCGGGCCAGAAGGGGTATTACTGTCAACTCTACCATCTTTGGTTTCACCACCTTCCTTAGTAGGCTGTAGCTCCTCCAATTGAACTTTACTTTCTCCAAAGTCTGTCTCACCTACCTCCTCTTCCTTCCTCCACCGAAGACAATGGAGAAGAAGCGTAATTGGAGCTGGGGCTCCGCCCTCGTTGGAGCTGCGTCGGCGATTGCTGCGACGGCGATCATTTCCGCCAAGCCCAAGGACCCGACCTTCCACCTGATCTCTATAAAGTTCACTTCCCTCAAGGTGAAGCCGCCGGTGGTGGACGCGGAGCTCATCCTGACCGTCCACGTTACCAACCCCAACGTGGCTCCTATCCACTACTCCTCCACCGCCATGTCCATTTTCTACGACGGCTCCCATCTGGGGTCTGCCCTGGTCGAGGCCGGTTCGCAGCAGTCCCGGTCCTGCCAGGTCCTCCGCCTCCCGGCCCGGCTAGACGGCCTGAAGCTGGCCCACCATCGCAGTCGGTTCATCTCCGATGTGGCGAAGCGGGAGATGGTTCTGGATGCGAGTGTGGACATTGGGGGAATTGCGAAAGTGCTGTGGTGGAATCACAGGTTCAAGGTGCACGTGGACAGCCATCTGACCGTTGATCCCGTCTTCCTGGATGTGCTTGATCAGGAAAATACTTCTCAACTTAAGCTGTTTCTTACTTGATCGGGGATGCTCTGTAGTGTTAATTTCCGCCTCCCTGCGTTAGCTTCTGTGAGATTAATGGATAATCCTACTGAATTGCCAATCATAGTTCATAATGTCTTGCTTTATCGTTTCAAATTCATCTTGTTTTTCATAATTAATTATCAATTTTCTGCTCTAAGTTTCCTCAAATATCGTTAATTAATTGATTTATCCTCAAATGTCATACAATTTTTTCATTTAGCAATTTTTTTAAATTAAAAGAACAATAATAGGATTAAATTACGGAAAAATTAAGGGTTAATTATGGGTGAATCTGATTTTGATTGAACTTACGCGTTGCATTGAATCGTGTAGAAAGTGAAAAGTAATCATATTTAGTATATAAATTATAAATTTATGTTTTGTATGTATTTGTTATATTAAAAAACAGAGTAGATTTCATGAGTTCACATAAATGGATGAGATTTGAAGGAACAAACCCATGATTCTGGATGGTGATTATGAATATAATAAGGCATTTTAAGTTCCCAGAAAATGAGAAAGGAAGTTAATAAAGCGTTGGGAGGTTGCTATTTTTATGAGTAATGAGGGTTAAGGAGGGAGATTATGAATTGGAGAGCGTTTGTTGTTGCGGGAAGGAATGGAAAATGCGGATCCAAAGAAGCAAAAAGGGTTAAAAGTTATTTAGAGAAAGCGATTGGAGGAGGGAAACAAGGAGGCGTCTGGTTGAAGTGGCCACAATCAAAAATAGTAATGCTTACTCTCTTCTCCTGCTCCCAACTCCCTCACCCACATTTCTCTATTTCTTCCACGATCATATCAACATAAAACACACCATTTTTGTTCTTCCCTTCTCCAATCCTTCTTAGCTTTTTTGGGGTTTCTTTTGTAGTCCCAACAATTCAAAGCAATGACTCTGGTTGTTCTTCGTTCCTCTGCCCTTTTTGCTTCATCCCATACAAGGGTTTCTGCTTCTTCTTCTTCTTCTTCTTCCGATCCTCCAAGCGATGGCGATGGATCTCCCCTTGTTGACATGCATCCTCCAATACCCACTTCGTGTTCTTCTTCCTCTTCTTCTTCTGTGGATGGCAATGGGGAAGGGGAGGTGGTAGGGAAGGAGCGGTTAAAGCAAAGGAGAGATCAGCTCTCGTTGTTGGCTTTAGTTGTGACCCTTTTCAGGAAATCTTTTATTGTTTGCAAGAGTGATAGAAGAGAGGTTTGTGCGATGGAGATCGGTTGGCCGACTGATGTGCGACATGTCACGCATGTCACTTTTGATAGATTTAATGGATTCTTGGGTTTGCCTGTTGAGTTTGAACCTGAAGTGCCTCGCAGGGCTCCCAGTGCTAGGTATGTTTTCATTGCTTCTGCTCTTTTGTTGCTGCCTTTGGTTATGCCATTCTTGAATTCTGATGTTTCGAACTTCTCCTGTTCCTGTCTATTTCTCTACCTGAATAGCTATCTCTTTCGCATGTTGTGAAATTCTGCTGCCTCTCTTCTTTTTTCTTCTTTTCCTTTTAGATTAAGGATTTGTTGAGCAATGTTTCTGTTCCTGGATTTGAGGCATCATGGAAACAGACATTCGTCTAGTTTCTCCATGGTTGGAGAGGAAACGAAGCATTCTTTATAAGGGTGTGTTAGCGAGGATGCTGAGTCCCAAAAGGGGTGGATTGTGAGATCTCACATCGATTGGAGAAAGGAACGAGTGCCTGCGAAAACGCTAGGCCCGAAGGGGGTAGATTATGAGATCCCAAAGAGAACAACATCTGCTAGCCACGCTAGCAGTAGCCTTGAAGGCTAAGCATATATTTTGTGGCTCCCCTCACCCTCCAAACCCCCTCGGATGCGCCTGGTTAACTTTTTGGCTTCTCCCTCCCATCCCATGCTGTAGAGAACTGTCAACCATATCATTCTAAGCTCCTCAAATGACTTCTCCAAATGTAGAGCCCTAATCTATTTTGGTTCTCTACATCACCTTTCATGTGATTCCATGATCCTTATTGCATATCTGGTGCTGTTTCTCTTATAGTTCAACTGTGTTCGGGGTTTCAACGGAATCCATGCAACTCTCGTACGACTCGAGAGGGAATAGCGTTCCCACAATTCTTATACAAATGCAGCACTGTCTGTATGCTCAAGGTGGCTTGCAGGTACATACACCTCTCCCTTTCGTTTACCCACAATGCAGAAGGTTGTTTCAAGTCTTGTTAATTGGTTCGTTCGAGTGTGCGCGTCTGATCCGTCTCTTCACCCCTTTAGGCTGAAGGTATTTTCAGAATCACTGCAGAGAACAGTCAAGAGGAGTATGTACGTGAGCATTTAAACCAAGGAGTAGTACCAGACAACATCGATTTACATTGTTTAGCTGGCCTTATCAAGGTTATCTCAATTTAAGTTAGATTCGACGTGTCCACGAAATATTGAAACTTCGTTATAATCATTGAAATGCTTCTGAAACGAGAAACTCGTAACTCACAGGCGTGGTTCAGAGAACTCCCAGCTGGGATTTTGGATTCTTTGTCGTCGGAGCAGGTCATGGAGTGTCAGACAGAAGAAGAATGTGCTGATCTAATAAGGCATCTACCTCCTAGTGAAGCTTCTTTGCTAGATTGGGCTATCAACCTAATGGCAGATGTTGTCCAGCAGGAACATTTCAACAAGATGAATGCTCGCAACATAGCTATGGTCTTTGCTCCAAATATGACTCAGGTGAAATTCAAATAGCTTGTGTTAGTTGAGTCCACTGTCTCGAGACGAAAACATTCCTGTCGATGTATCATTGGTTGCTCGATCCATCTGACAATGGTTCTCTGGCATTCTTGTCGTGCAGATGGCTGACCCTTTGACTGCATTGATGTATGCTGTTCAAGTAATGAACTTTCTCAGGATGCTTATCTTAAGGACACTGCGAGGAAGGGAAGACTCCGTTCTCGACTCGACTGCTACGCATTTAGAGCCACCTGATGAGAGTGGCCACCAGAGTCCTTCACAGCCCTGCCTCAGAAATACTGCCACCATGGTTCAGGTGGCAGAGCAGGCCGAGCAGGCCGAGCCTGAGTTTGTTGCAGAACTGCCTGTTCTTGATGAAGAAGATGCACATTTTTCTGATGGAGATGCTTTTTCTTTAAGCCTTGTCAAAAAACTGCTACCTAATGAGTATGGAGCTTTACTGAATGCCTACAAAGACAAAGAAGCTGTTGCAGGCAATGACTTGAAGGCAGAAGTTGTAATCCTAACTGAAAAGAACAGGACTTGTCTATCCAATGTTTCAAATCTGAAAGACCAGACTAACAAACTAACTAACCAGAACTCTGTATTTCGAGTCTTCGCACCGGTACCGGTACAGAAGCGGCTCAGCAAACTGAGCTGTATAAATTCATCGAGAGAGCGAATTGAAGCATGGCGATAATACGCAAACAGTGAACACAATTTGCTGTGGTATAGATGTTTTTATATGTTTTTTTAATATGCTGACCCGACCCACGAGTTTGCTAATTTCTACGCTTTGCTATGGATGGCGTTAGCATAACATAATATCATACATACTGTGTAGTTTTCGTGTATTCTTTTTCTGACTAACGTTGGCACAAGAATTGCCTCTGTTATGTTGGACGTAAATAATCAATTCTAGTTAATAGTTTTATTAATTTTTTTTTAGGTGATGTACTTATATGGAGATTAGAAAAATCTCTTTTTAATAGACGCGTTTTAAAACCTTGAAACGGAGTCTAGAATGGAGAGTCTGAAGAGAACAATATATGTCCGCAGTGTGCTTGAGTTGTTACAAATGGTATCAAAGGCAGACACAGCAAGCGATAAATGGTATCAAAGGCAGACACAGCAAGCGAGGGAATTGAGCTACAAAGGGGTAGATTGTGAGATCCCACATTGATTGAAAAGGAGAATGAAACATTCCTTACAACAGTGATGAAACCTCTCACTAATAGCGCTGGTGAGGTCATTGAGTCTGAAAGGGGTGGGTTTTGAGGTTTTGAGATCTCAAATTGGTTGGAGGAGTGGGTTTTGAGGTTTTGAGATCTCAAATTGGTTGATGAAACCTCTCACTAATAGTGCTGGTGAGGTCATTGAGTCTGAAAGGGGTGGGTTTTGAGGTTTTGAGATCTCAAATTGGTTGGAGGAGTGGGTTTTGAGGTTTTGAGATCTCAAATTGGTTGATGAAACCTCTCACTAATAGTGCTGGTGAGGTCATTGAGTCTGAAAGGGGTGGGTTTTGAGGTTTTGAGATCTCAAATTGGTTGGAGGAGTGGGTTTTGAGGTTTTGAGATCTCAAATTGGGTGAGGTCATTGAGTCTGAAAGGGGTGGGTTTTGAGGTTTTGAGATCTCAAATTGGTTGGAGGAGTGGGTTTTGAGGTTTTGAGATCTCAAATTGGTTGGAGAAGAGAATAAAATATTATTTATAAGGAAGTAAAAACATTTCCCTACTAGACACGTTTTAAAACTTCGAGGGGAAAGCAAAAAAAGAACAATATCTATGAGCGGGATTTGAGCTGTTACGACAAGATTCAAGCAGTGGGGAGTGGGTCCAAAAGAGTGCACTGATTTTGATGGGTTTCCCTTGAAATCCTTGTAGAAGGACATGCATAGATTTGATTTCAGAAACCAACATCCGGAGGCCACAACAGCTGAATTCATTCATGAAACGCAAGGACGTGTTAGTTTAAGAGGCATAGCCAATGAAGTGTCCATTGGCACTAGATTTGATAGCCCACCAACCATCTGGGCGTCTCATGTGACCAGTATCCTTTCGAATATTCCTCATTTCATTGTCAACTGCCAAAGCAACACAGCAAACAAACATTACCAAAACAGATCAACTTTGTATGTTTAGCTAACTGGAAGCCTCAAGCTACCGATTATAGCAACATCAAACTGTGTGTTCTTCAGGGATATGCTAAATTTAAAACTCCAGAGGAAAACATATCTTAAAATCCCCAAAACAATGAGAACCACTCGATCCATGCCTGCCCCTTACAGCCACCCGTCCATCTCCCACTCCAACACACCAAAAAAGAAAGAGAAAAATCGTTCATTTCCTGCAGAGCCAAGCCATGGCTGTCTGTAAGAGCCTCCACCCCATCTTTGAAACCCCATTGCCTGAAAATCAAACCCTTCGCGAGTCACTCACGTCCTCATGGACCCAGAGCGTTAAGCCTGTGGAGCAGAGTCTGCAACTCTGCACAGAGGGGTTGGGGTCAGAAAGCTCGGATGATGTTGAAAATGAAAATGAAAATTGGGAAATCAAAGAAGGGAAAGTGGGGATTGGTTGTGTCAAGCACGTTGCATCACGGATGAGTACCAAAGCTTTGCCTCCGCCTTTGTCTTTCATGGGAAGGAGTGGAAAGGGTGGGGTTTGCTTCATGTCGTACAGGGAAGATGGAAGGTTGGTGTTGAAAGAAGTAAGAATTGGGTGTCGGGAATTTGTAGAAGCTCGCAGAGAGGATGGGCGGCTGAAGCTGCAAATTGTTCAACCCAATCAGGAAGATGAAGATGAAGAACATGATGATGTAGAAGCAGAGACACCCTCGTCCTTTGTTGTGTAAGCTGTTCTGTTCTGTGTCTGGTTTTCAAGAAAAACAAGTGTAAGAGAACTGTTAAATCTTCTTTCTTCTGTTGTTCTTGGTTACTGGTAAACTGGATGATGTTAAGAGCAATACCTCAAACTTCAATCACTAAAGGATCTTTCTTCAATCATATACTAACCAAAAGTTTATACGTTTTTAAAATTGTGAGGCTCACGACGATATATAACAGGTCAAAGCGGACAATATCTAATAACAATGGTTTTATAAATAGTTTTAGAGACAGTCACCAGACGACGAGAGACATTAGTTAGAGTAAGGCTTTCGAGTATAGCACTAACATATGCGAGCTATTAGGCATTTTTTTTTTCTCAATACCTCGTTGAGGAGGGTAAGAAAAAATGTCGATGGAAATTCAAGACAACCCCCAACATCCACCGCTGCTCCATCGAACCTCTTTCTTCACATAGCCAGGAAGTGGGTTCGTGAACCATGTGCAGAGAGGGGTCAAGGCTCCCATGGAGAGCCAAACGTCTTCAAGCATGCCAAAACAACAACAAGCTAGGCTTAATAAGACTGATCATCCTTATGGTGCTGTACCACCCTGTTATGGAACAAGTAGTCTACGACACTTAAACAACCGCTAGTGAGACCCTCTCCATAGTAGACACCTTTTAAAATTACGAGGCGAACGACGACATGTAACGGGCCAAAGTGGACAATATCGGTTAGTGATGTGCTTGAGCTGTTACAAATAGTATCAGAGCCAGATACCGGAGGTGTGACAAATGGTGTTAGAGCTATACATCGAAAATGTGGTAGCGAAGACATTAAGCCTCCAAGGAAGGTGAATTGTGAGATTTCGCATCGATTGGAAAGGAAAACGAAGTATTTGTTATAAGCGAGTAACGGATTGAGTGCATATAAAATAAAAAAGGTATTATTAGGTGATAGATTGAATGAAGGAGACGAGAGAGAAAATAAAAGAGGAAATAATTTGTATTTAAATTTTGATATAATTTAAAGTTTATTTATGATTATGAAGGGCAAAATTAGTAAATAGATGCACAATAGAGCCTCAATTCGTAGTTTGAGTTGTGATGGGGTTAATGACCCGTCTTCATAGAAGGAGGAGCCTAGGGTTCGTTCCTCGGCTAAGAACAGGGGGTCCTAATATTTTTCTACGATTCTTCATTTGAAGCTCACAATTTCGGCAGAGTTCTTCTCTAAGTAGTTTCGCTGAGTTTTCGCAGAGAGCGTCTTTGGTACTCTTTTGCTTCTTATCTCATCCTTCATGTCTTTCTTCAATCTATCGTTTTCTCCACTCTTGTCATGCGCTACTGTTTTCTTTCTTTCTTTCATTATTTGTTTTTTCATTTTCCTGTGTGACTTGCGGAATTTTTCTGCGCTTCGTGTTGTTTGAACTCAAAACTTGCACCTTATGCCGCGGAATTAATAATTACTGCGACGGGTGGAATATTATTGGAATACTAATCCTAGCAATGTAAAATTTGGGGATACAATTTAAAGGCGAAAGG
Source organism: Cucurbita pepo subsp. pepo (assembly GCF_002806865.2). Classification (NCBI taxonomy): domain Eukaryota; kingdom Viridiplantae; phylum Streptophyta; class Magnoliopsida; order Cucurbitales; family Cucurbitaceae; genus Cucurbita; species Cucurbita pepo. The sequence continues at coordinate 7,874,161 of NC_036653.1, forward strand.
TTTTATCGAGGGATTCTGAAACTGAGAATCCGTTGTTATAAGAATGCTCCTGCCATGTTCTTAGGAAAAGCGATAGAAAATCATCTGAGGAATTAGTGGTGCTTTAGCTTGGATGAGCATCCAACTGTTTAATATCTGAGACTTTGGAAATTTAACCTTTTAAGGGAGAGATATGTGTCAAAAGATAGATTAGAATTTGCGTTACTCCATGAGGTTTGATGTAATATATGGTAAGGCAGTAAGACACTGGTGTACCAAATTGATCGTTTGTAGGTTTTGACTATTTTCTCAATTTGGGCAATTGACGTTCGTAATATATATAGGCTAAAAGCGAATAAGTAATAATCACGACTTTGATAGCGTATAACTTGAGTAGGAAGAATTGACAACCGACGACTAGGAAGAATTGACAACTAATCACATCCCTCGTAATATATTTTGGGGCATTTTAACCTTGGTGGGTGTAGACATGATTTTGGTGACGGTCATACACTCTCGCATGACATGACATGAATAGTAAAAACCCAACTAACATGAAAGCAAGTAAAAAGGGGTTTGGAATGGACATGCGGCCATAGGCAACACGCCTTGGACAAGCATGACTAGGACATCTGACACGCGGCTACAAGGAACACGCCTTGGACAAGCATAATCATGAGGCGTTCTATCCCTTTAAATGCCGAGAATCAACTGGTAGGGGAATTACTATTGTGAATACATGCCTCCGCTTGTTTTCACTGGAAAACTTGAAGGTTGTTTCATTTGAAATGATTACTGATTTTAGATGCATGCTTCTTTTCCTTTTGTTTCCTATCTTTTTACCAACTCAACGTACTCAGTTTATGCGTTGCTTATGAGATAAAGCTGAATGAGGAGTCTTTGTATATGATGTTATTTACTGATTGTTACGACGGTCAGGACGATGATGCCCACATCTGATTGCAGTTTCTTTGTTCTTTTTGCAGGGTTTACACAGATTGGTATGTTGTTTGGAACTGCTATATGTTTTTGTGAGATGGACAAAATTGATTCTCCATTTGTAGCAGCAGTCTCATTCCTTTTTTGTCTAAACCTTTTATATCAAAATGGTTCCATTGGATCTCTAATGCTACTTTGCGTGGCATTGTTATATCCTTGCATTAAAGTAAAACATTCAATTGTCTCCATAATTTATTCTGCTGTCATTAACATTAGTTTCGTGAGATAGTCAGAAAATGATACCCCTTGAAAAAAGATGTAGAAAGCTAATTTGTCAAAAAGATTTTTTTTTTGGTATGGCAATCATTCTGATTTCTAGACGTTCATATCTTTATGTTGTTTTGCACCACCTCCGTAATTCTCATTGCAGTCACTGAGAGACTCATTAACCGGTCTCTTTTATGCTACATGTGTTATAAACGTTACCCCTCTAGAAAAAAATTCTTTCACATTTCAATCCCCTCGAGTCTATTCTCATGACAACTTTTCATTTCAGCTTCATATTTTTCTTCTCCATTTGGCCTTTCTGTTTGTTTCCTCCTCTCAGTAATTTTTTATGTCTCCCCATGAATTCTTCTGGCCTCTGTGTCTTCTTCACAGTTACCTTGCAAGCTTGTTTAATTAGACAAATAAGATGCCAAGTGGAAAAGGAAATGCTTCATCTATTGCTAGACCAGTTGAACCTGAAAAGCAAAATGAATCCGAAAAGCCAGTTGACTCTGATGAGAGGGTAGATCTTGATGTTGATAATGATCCTGAGGAGGTAATGGAAGAAGATGTCGAGTATGAAGAAGTAGAGGAGGAGGAAGAGGTGGAAGAAATAGAAGTTGAAGAAGAGGAGGAAGAGGAGGAGGAAGAGGAGGGTGAGGAAGAAGATGTTGAAGAAGTGGAGGATGATGGGAATAATGACAGTAGAATTAATGGCCAAAATGAAATTGATAATGATGAGGATGAAAAGAAAAAACATGCCGAGCTTCTTGCCCTACCTCCTCATGGTTCTGAAGTATATGTTGGTGGTATTCCTCACGATTCTTCTGAAGAAGATTTAAGGCAATTTTGTGAACCCATAGGAGAAGTTACAGAGGTAAGCTCGGTCATGTTTATTCCATTTCCAGATAATGGGCTTTTCACATGGACTTATAGCATTGTGCTTCAAGCAGGTTCGCGTTATGAGAAGTAAAGAATCAAATGAGAATAAGGGCTTTGCATTTGTTACCTACAGAAGCGTAGAGTTGGCTTCTAAAGCAATTGATGAACTGAATAACACCGAATTCAAGGTTTACTTTTTACATCTGTTCATAGTTTTCATGTCAATAAGTTGATACATTAAGTGCAAAGTTGGAAGCTAACTTTTAAAATTTGTATATCCTTTGAATTTTTTTAGAATCTTCCATGCCTTTTCTTCCCATTATCCTTTTTCAGTATTTTTATCTTCTGGTTCTCTGTGCTTATGCATGTGACATAGGGAAAGAAGATAAAATGTTCATCATCTCAAGCAAAGCACCGTTTGTTCATTGGTAATGTTCCCAGGAGCTGGGGCGAGGAAGATCTTAAGAAGGTTGTGAAAGACATTGGACCTGGAGTTACGGCTGTGGAACTAGTAAAGGTTAACATGACAGAATTTTTCATGTTGGATCTTACTTTGCTATATCTGTATTATGATGTCTTTTTGTTCCATAATTATTGTACTTTTCTCTTTCCAAAGAATTTATAAGTTTGTGCTCGTAACCTGGTGCTACTTCCTTTGATTTGATTTTACCCAATTTTTGGTTGCAGGATATGAAGAATACTAGCAATAACAGGGGTTTTGCTTTTGTTGACTACTATAATCATGCATGTGCTGAGTACTCACGGCAGAAGATGATGAATCCAAAATTTAAGCTAGATGATAATGCTCCAACTGTTAGCTGGGCAGATCCTAAAAATGCTGATTCATCTGCTGCTTCACAGGTCTTGCTCTATTGCTTTTAGATTTTGCACGATTAGGCATGTTTCTCTTTTTGTTTCATGTTATACTAAAATAAGTAATAAATGGCTTTTATTAAAATATCTATAACTCAAATTGTTAAATAAATTAGCTTAAGGGTTAAATGTACATTGAATTTTTATTTATTTATAAAATAGCTGCTAATGAATTTCATGTAATTAGTTATAAGCTCCCAATGAGTTTGAACTATCAAATATATATTGTTGACAGCTCTTATTTGTGTACACAAATTTATTGATGAACGAAAGCCAAATATTAAATTAATAATTAAATTATTATTTTATGAAGGTTTTTTTTAATCTGACAACTAACCTTTTTTTAGGTTCATCAAGGCTGTTGTTTCAATTTCCTTTCCGATAAACATAATGACTATTCCTTTGCACCTTTTAGTTGGTTTTTGTTTCTATGGCCTTAGTTTATTATCGACTGAAGTCAGGACATGTTAAGTCTTGTTATTCGACTTATCTTTGAGTGATCTGTTTTCATAATAGTTTTTTTTTTTTTTTTCTTTTCCCATCTTTTTTGGTCAACACAGGTGAAGGCAGTTTATGTGAAGAATTTGCCAAAGAATGTAACACAGGAGCAGTTAAAAAGGCTATTTGATCATCATGGGAAAATTACAAAAGTGGTTTTGCCTCCTGCAAAAGCTGGACAAGAGAAGAATAGAATTGGTTTTGTACATTTTTCGGAGAGATCCAGTGCTATGAAGGCTTTAAAAAATACTGAAAAATATGAATTGGATGGTGATAATTTATCTACAAGCTCTTCTGAAGTTTTTCATTTTACCCACCACCAAAGTGAGGCTGGTCTTTGATATCCATTTTTTATGCTTATCTATTAGGTCAACTTTTGGAATGTTCTCTTGCAAAGCCACAAGCAGATCAGAAGTCTGGAGGATCAAATAGCCAAAAGTCTGGATTGCTTCCCAACTATCCACCTCGGGTTGGATACGGCTTTGTTGGGGGGCCTTATGGTGCTGTAAATGCAGGATATGGTGCTTCTGGTTTTGGTCAGGTAAAGTATTTGTGCATTTGTTTAACTTCTTCATGGGTTCTAAACTTGGTATGCTCTCATCTTGATAAGATTAACCTAGCCAGCTCATTTTATTCCCTTTGTCTTGAGAAGTGGCTAATTGGCTTAGAGTATAGTTATAATTGAAACTCAGAAGAATTCATTGGGAGGAACTATTTGCTGATCGATGGGATTTAGAGAGATTATTTCTCCTTTTAAGAAATTTGGGGAAAATACCTCAATCCACAATTATGCATGTGTATCTTTTCTTCTGTTTCAGTACAATGACCGTTAATGGACACCTTGATAACTTATCTAAAATTAATCTGACTGTGCTGTTGCATTTGCTTTTTTGCCTTGGACGTATGATTTAAAGTACACCCTTCTTTAAACTAAGAAAAGAAAAATCTGATTGAAATGCATTTGAGCTGCAGCCGTTGATATATGGAAGAGGACCAACTCCTGCTGGTATGGCAATGATGCCGATGTTGCTTCCTGATGGACGGATTGGCTATGTCTTGTAAGCTCATACATCTCACTCCTACCTTTATTATTACATTTGGAAAATGCAAATCCATGTTGAAGTAAATTGCTGCATCTGATACTTTAGTTTCTGCGCTGACGCCTCATCAAAAGCTCTCCCTCCTATATCCTTTTGCAGGCAACAACCAGGATCACAGATGCTAACCCCTCCACCACATCCAAGAAGTGGCGGCAATGGTGGCGGAAGTGGCAGTAAGAATGGCGGCAGTTCTAGCAGGGGGAGACATACACATGACAACAATAGCCATGGTCGCAGGTATCGCCCATATTAATTCTTGCAGTGAACGTTGTGCCCGTGAACGAACACGAAAGGTTTCTGCTAGAGGTTGCCTCTCCCTCCGCCTAACATCGTGATCATAGAGTCTTCCTAGCTAATTTATGGGCTGCTTTGTAATGTGGTGGTTAGTTTTTTTTTTTAATCAACATTACGTAGGAGGTTACAGTTCAAATTAATTAATGTGTTTTGCCCTCGGTTTTGTTCAAATTCAGCTATGGTAAAAATGATCTTGAATACGTTACCCCATTGGTATGATTTTAATTGCATTCCTGAAATCCAAATCATTTCTTAAATTAATTTTGATAAACTGTTATAGCATTATCAAGTACGTAGCTACCTAATAATAAAGCCAAAATTTAAGAGAAAAAATCTATCAAAATTATGATAAATACCTCATTTCGCCTCACTTTAAAGATTGTAGAACTCTATTATTATTATTTTTTTAAATCCCTCAATTGTTTATATATTAATTTAAAATTAGGTTAAAATTTCAATTATTGTATATATAAACTATTAGTAATTTAATTAATTTATGGATTAGGTATAATTTTTGGGGTTAAATTAATTTTTTTTTCTTAATTAAATTAATTTTATATAGTTTAGGATGGTTTGTGCACTTAAAAAGAAAAAGAAAAAGAAATAAATAAAATCCATTTTTGGATCGTGATTCACGTTAGTATAACGCAGTACGAAGTTTTGGTGCCTCTGTAGGTACCTTTATCTAGAATGCCCGAACAACTACGCAGTGGACTCGCCGTGCAACCAAGCCGATCAATCCCCGACTCTCGCCCTCAGCGGAATCAAAAAAACTCTCTTCCTTTTTCGACAATTGAGTCAGGAGAGAGGATTTCTTCCTTAATCGAGGTCTTGAACAATTTTGAATCTTCCGGGCGTTGGATGAAAGCAGGAGGTTCCGTGAGCTGAACAAAATGGCTATCCTGTATGCGGTGGTGGCAAGAGGTACGGTGATTTTGGCGGAGTTCAGTGCTGTCACCGGCAATACTGGCGCTGTCGCGCGGCGGATCCTCGAGAAGCTGCCGAATGAAGCGGACTCTAGGCTCTGCTTCTCTCAGGAACGCTACATCTTTCACATTCTGAGATCTGATGGCCTGACCTTCCTCTGTATGGCCAACGACTCATTCGGCAGTAAGTGTTTTCTCCTTGTTATTTTATCGATTTCTGCCTTCGCGCCTCCTGTTTTCTACTACGTGTAAAACGATGTTGAGAATTGAGTTAAGGTTTTCGATTTGGTGTCCGAGGCTGATAGATGGTGTTGGTGTCTGAGGCATATCGGTGGCCTTCCAACTCACAGTGATATAGCAAATCACACCACTAGCTTTAGCTGTAGAAAGTGGAATACTTAGCTTAATTAATTGCCATCACCTTCAATTAACTAATAGCAGATTCTAAATTATGAAAGAAGGGGGGAAGTTATTGATTTCTTAATTTTGGGAACTTACTATGTATGGGATTGTCAGACTATCAAGAGCGCAGGATTTTTCCTTTTCTTAAGCTTCTCGATTCACGTTATATTGATTTCGATATCCAACTTTTTGTTGTTTGTTAGATCCTCATTTGAGGTTTAAAGATCATTGGTCTATAACTTTTTTGGTTTTGAAGTTCTTGGTTTATCGTTCCAGGGAGGATTTCTTTTTCTTATTTGGAGGATATCCATATGAGGTTCATGAAAAATTATGGTCGAGTGGCCCAATATGCCCCTGCATATGCAATGAATGATGAATTTTCAAGAGTCCTACATCAACAAATGGAATTTTTTTCTAGCAATCTTAGTGCTGATACCCTCAACCGTGTTAGAGGTGAAGTAAATGAGGTAAGTGTATTGAACATCCCATTAGTTCTTCTAGTGGACGGAGTCTTAGTCTTTATCTTGTACAATTCTACTAATCCAGCATACTTCATCTTCTGGTAGAAGTTAAAATAGCTCAATTGCTAGAGAGCATAAAATGTAAGGCGCATAATGTTTTTCCCACTAATTTAAGCAACTACTTTAAGGGGATGTTTAGAGGCATTCATCCAACAAAGATTTGTCTGCTCATCGTCCTCCTTGTTTAAATATCTCGTCTTCTTGCCTGATGTTTCCGAACATATGATCAAGTGCTGGTTGGTGCATCTTTTTCTTTCTAAAGAACTTTGTAGACATTAATCATTTTTATGCGTTGTTATTCGTTCACTTCTTGTTTATTCTAAATTTGTGGTGCTAAAGTTCTTATTAAAAAAAAGTTGTATTGCTAATGTAATATGATTGTTCTTATTAAAAAGGTTGTAGGAAATACAAATACTTACCATATCATCCCTGTGTTCTCTTTTTGCTATAATACCGAATTTTGTACTTCAATTTTTGGTTCCTATCATAATGGTAGCATCACTTTTTCTGGTGGTACTTTTCTTTTTCGCCCCTAAAATTTTGTGTTGGAACCTTTCATTAGTAAGCAAAGAATTCAATAACTAATGGAGAAGATAATATCTTCCCCCTCCCCAGTGTAGCTTTCTAGAAGCTCTTAAATTGAAGGAGAATAGTACTAAAAGGGTTTATACAAACAAGACCTGACGATCATCTTTTCCGCTAAAATTAGTTGTCAAGTGTCCAGGAATTGGCAGATTTCATTTCCAGGCTTCCATTACATTTTGTTCTGTATTTGTGTATACTTTCCCTCATTGTACCTTGCCTTTTTTACCATGTCTGCCTGCTTCTTTCTTGTACTGAAAAACTAAAATCTGGTTCGCAGATACGGACAATTATGGTGGACAATATTGAAAAAATACTGGAGAGAGGTGATCGTATTGAACTTCTTGTTGATAAAACTGCAACAATGCAAGATGGTGCATTCCATTTCAAGAAACAGTCCAAGCGACTTCGTCGAGCTCTTTGGATGAAAAATGCCAAACTTCTGTGAGTAATTAGCAGCCTTTTGGATTTCATTTTAATTTTTTTAAATCATTCAGAGAATCATTCTGAAAATCTAAAAAATGGTTCGAAAGGATATCATGTATTTTTGTGCTGAAAGCTGTTTTCAGAATCCTTTTGTCCAACATCGTCTTCGAATAGCTAATATTTGTGTTTAGAAACAGAAATTTATTTTCAACCATTACTTCCAAGGAGCCCATAGAGTTCATAGCATGACACTAGTAACTGGGATCTTAAAGAAAAACGATAGTCACGAGAACATACCGTTTTCAGCTTAGATAATGGTGACTAAGAAGAAAATGGTGATTGAACACCGAAGCAAATTCTTATGTTGCTTACTTTAGATATTGAAGAATAATCAGTTTTTGGCTTCACGATTAAAATAAACCTGATGATGTTATGAATACCTTAGCAGGGACATATAGTTAGTCTGGTTTTCTGTCATCCCATGTCGGTTGGGGAGGAGAACGAAGCATTCTTTATAAGGGTGTGGAAACCTCTCTCTAGCAAATGTGTTTTAAAAACTTTGAGGGGGATCTCGAAAGGGAAAGCCCAAAGAAGACAATATCTGCTAGTGGTGGGCTTAGGTTTAGGCTGTTCCAGGTACACTTTCAAACAGTCGGTGTGATATAGAATCTTATATTTCCATGTTTACAGAGCCCTGATGACATGCTTGATCGTAGTATTGCTGTATGCAATAGTTGCTGCTTTCTGTGGGGGAATTACCCTATCTTCTTGCAGATCTTGAATTCCACAACGGGTATGCCATGATGAAAGATTTGAAGCTCATTTGTGGGACTTTCAAATTGGAGGATGGATTCAGCGGCGTTGCTCTATAGAACCATAACATATAATACCATGTTCATAAAGCTTTGAACTTTCTAGGTTTATCCCTGTAAATTCTTCTCCTGTGGTTGCAGTATGTTTGTAGCTGCTGCTATTGCTCTTGGAAAGCTTGTGGAGTTTATACTTCTGCTTCTGATTATTTTCTTTTTGTTTTGTAAATTGCTTAATATTTAGTGTTGCAATGTGTTATTATTTGAATTGAAGATCTTGGTTGCTTTCATTCTGCCACATTACTTTGCATGTGTTCTTCCATGGCTGCTGGAGTTGTGTGAATGGTGAAGTTAGTATCTATTTTTTCTATCAGTTTCTTGAACAAGACACTTAGTGGGTAAATTTATCACAAATTCAAGTAGGTTTGGTTTTGTTGAATATTGGAAAAATATTTAACACTAATATTTACATAATCTCAGTTCTCAACTTGAAAAATATTAGTTTAGGATACTTCTTTAATTTAAAAAATCAATTTTTATTATGTCAATTTTCATCCAATTTGTTTATTCTAATTTTCTTACTTTCAAAATATTTATTTTTAATTATTTTATCTTAATATCCGGTTTGATTTTTTTTTTTTTTTAATTTAGTAATTGTTTGATCTAAGATTTTAGATTTTAATTATGATTGAAAAAATAGAGTATGTGAGATTCTATCTCGGTTGGAGAAGGGAACGAGAACCGGTCATTAGTGTTGGATGAAAGTATCTTACATCGAAATTTAGGGAATGGTCATGGGTTTATAATCAAACAATACTCTCTCTTGGTAAGAAGCTTAGACTCAAAGTGGACAATATGATATTATAATAATCATAATAATGAATCTAATTTTTGAAAGGTGAGATAATATAAATAATTTGGAGTTAGTTGAGGAAAAATGAAAATATTAATATAATGCAAAATGGAAATGAGAAGTCTAATTTTTGAAAGCATAGATAATATAAAGAAATGGGAGTTGGAAGAAACTGCCAAAATTGATGGTTTAAAGAAGAAAAGTTGAGATTTAGTTAGAAATTAAGTGAAAATCAGTCTTTAATCTTTTCATAATCTTCACTTTACTTCACAATTAGTTTAAACATACTTTTATTCTCTTCCTTTAGTAGGTTTGGTTCCCATATTTTCTAATTTAAATCCACATACTCCTATTTAATACTTCAATAAAATAATATAATTTTAAAACTATTAAAAATAAACTAATTTATTGTTTTGGAAAAAAAAAAAAAAAAAGGGCGTCGGATGGCGACGGTGCCGACCACGATTTCCAATTCAACGACGTCGTTTCAATTGATGGGAATGGGAGGGAGCCGCGTTCATCTTCTACGCTCAGGTCAAGGAAGGCACGTGTTTTGCATGCGCCACGGACTCTATAATTTCTTCAATGTGCTAATCAATTTCTTTTTTTTGTTTAATTTTATTTATTATGGATAGTACAAAATTGCGATAAATAGTAAAATCTAGAATTTTTAATTACATTAAAGGCCTAAACTCAAAAAAGGGAAATATTGCTTTAATACTAGATTTGACCCGTTATCTAACTAATACTCTCTTAATTTCATATTTAATTTATAATATAGTTTAATGATATGTGACATAAATTTATAGGTTGATATTCATGAAATAAGAAGGTCGGATATTTTAAGGAACGGATAAGAATGGATATTTTTATTATCTTATGAAATTATTTATGAATATTCCAAAAAGGGTAAAATAAATATCTCAAAAGAATCCCCTGAAGAACACACGGTCTTGCTTTCCTTCCCCCACATGTAATTTTTTTTTTTTCGATTTGATCCAAAAGTTTTGCGAAATGCCAATTCTACCCCAAAATTTGACTGTTACTTTAGTCCTATATAAAACCTCTCAATCCTTCTCTCCATTCTACAAAGCTTTGATCAAAATCATGCCTCCTCCTTATTCCTCTCATCATCCTCCCTCCGCCGCCGACGATGACGGCGACGCCATTGTCGCTCTCCACTCCGACATCCTTCAGACTCATATTCTCACCCGTCTTGATGGCGCGGCTCTGATCTCTGCCGCCTCCGCGTCTTCCCGCTTCCGCCGCCTCTCCAGCGAGGACCAGCTCTGGCGCCGGGTTTGCTCAACCTCCTGGCCGTCAACTACTCATCCGCGAGTCCAGCAGGCCATTTACGCCTTCCCTTCCGAACACCGATCCTTCTTCTCTGACGTTTTTCCGGTGCTCGATTGCCGATCGCTACGGTGTGACCTCAACCGTTCCTCTTCCTCCTCCACCTCTGAATTGATCTCTGCCGTCGACATTCATTACAAGGACAAACTCCTCTTCTCGAAAGTTCACTCAATCGAGACGAAGACGAATTGGTTCCTCGGCTCTCCATTTCGAGTTGACCTAATCGACCCGAAGGATTCGATTCCGTCGCCAATTAGACGCACGGAGAAATACGAAGATTGGCTAGGGCATCTAGAGGAGAATCTAACGGTGAGTTGGATCGTAATCGATCCGATTAAGAATCGAGCGGCGAATATCTCGAGTAGGCAGGCAGTGAAAGCGCGATGGCAGTGGTTGTCCGGCGACATAGAGGTGGAATACACGACGGTGATGGGCGGCGACGGGAGTATAGGGTCGGCGGAGGAGATGGTGGAGTGTGCAGTGGTGGTGAGTTGCGGGGAGAAGGAGGAGGAGGAGGGGATGGAGATGAGCGTAAGGGAGGTGAGTATGCGGATGTTGGACATGGAAGGGAAGCATTTGAAGGGGAAGGAGAGTATGGAGATTTTGGGGGAAGCCATGGAAAGGGGGAAGAGAATAAGGGGGGAGAAATGGGAAGGGAAATTGAGGTTCAGAGAATACGAAGAGCGGAGGAGGTTGAGGAAGGCCAGGAAGGAGAGGACTGAGAATGCTTTGGATATGCTCTGTATTTTTACTGGAATCGCCATTCTCTTCTCTTTCTGCTCTTTCTTCCTCTTCCTCTTCCTCTCCACGTAGATATTTCCCTTAATTTTTTCACATTTTCACTATTAAATGTATAAATATTTCATGAAATACAGGGAATAATACTTATCTAATTATGTCAATAAATATGAATATTTGGAGTCGGTGCCTATTAACGTCAATACCAACAAGTGGGCTTCGGCCCACCAAAAGCCCAATTAAATTTTAAAAAAAACGGGTCCCACCGAAATACCAACAAGTGGGCTCCGGCCCGAGCCCACTTAAAAGCCCAATTAAATTAAAAAGTAGGTCCCACCGAGATTTGAACTCGGGTTACTGGATTCAGAGTCCAATGTCCTAACCACTAGACCATGGGACCATCTGTGTTTTCCACATTTCTCTTACCTTATATTGTATTCATTGTCGAATCAAATTGAATTAAAGATACACGAGTACTTAAGAAAGAAATGCAATATTCTAGAAGGTAAATACACGGTAGATGGATTGTTGAGTATGAGGATTATTAAAATAAGTAGTCCCAGGCTAACTAATACTATTATGATGAAACGAATAAAGTTTGTAGTTTGTAAAGTTGAGTAGGGAAATAGGGTCAAAGGGAGAGGTTTAAAAGGTAAGTGTAACATTACGAGTCTACAATGATAAATGTATGTTGATTGTATCTAAAAGTCACCACCAACTTCCTTTTGTACCCTTTTACCCCATATTTTGTCTTTCCTTACTGCCTTCCTAAGAATATCTGTCTATCAAATTTCCTTTCATTGTTTCTCTACTTTTCAACTCAAAATCTCGGGGGCATAAGCCTAACTTTTGAATACACAAAAAAACACAAACAAAAATCCTACCTCAAAACATCATTAAATGCATTATTCCGAATCCCCTTCTTTTTTGAATGGATAAAGACAGGCCGCGAGCGAACGATCACAACCAATGCATCTCCGCAATTGATTTCATGAACAAAAAAAGGGTTCTGAAAGTCCTAAATCGGTTGATTTAGAGAATGAACATAGATTTATAATCAAAGAATACTCTCTCCATTCACCCGTGACCTTTTAGTGTGACCTAGGGAACAAAACAGCAAACAAAAAGAAACAGAACATTCTTGTTCCACCCAGGAGACAGGAATGGCTGGAATGGCTAGGAATGTAAATCCACAGAACCCAGTCAAGATTCTAAATTGCTGATTTACACGTGGACCCCCGCTGACTGACTGTTGGATGCCTACGTGGCTGCCACTTCATCTCTTTCCCTCTTAAGATTTCTGAAACAAAGGTATTCTTCCCATTCAAACAAACAAACGCCTTCTTTCTTTGTTTCTTTTTATCCTCTCTGTTTTTTTGTTACTGGGTTTCGAGATCCCTTTGAGTCAACACTGCCCGCCCGACCAAAAAATAGAATCTTTAATACTTTCGATTTTTTTCGTCGCTGAATTCAAGGCTCACTCTTTCAAACTTTCCTACTATAAACCAAAACCCTCTCTCACGCTCACATCAACTCCACCGTAATTTCTGCAACGCCCACCGCCGACTAAGTAAACTCTTCACAAAAAATTCCAACCTCTCGGGCTTTCCTTTTATGTTCTTCCCCTTTTTGGGTTTTTTGAAACATAAATAATGTCGTGGACAGACCAGAAAACAGAGAGGAAATGTAAGATTAGAAAACGGGTGTGTTTATCGTCGCCGTCTTCTTCCACTTTGCTCCGTAAGTATAGATTCAAGAAGCCACCCACTTGGAAAATGAACACAAAATCCCATTCTTCCAAGTTATCCTCCGGCGACCTCGCCAACCAGTCGCCGTCGTGCTCAATCGAGAGCGGTGGCGGAAAGGGTAAACATGGCTCTGTTTCAGTTTCAGCCCGGAAATCAGCGGCGGAGAAAACCCAGAAGTTGAAGAAGGAGGTAATCAAAACCCAGGAATTGGTTTCTCAGATCTGGCACTCGTGTTTATCAGATCCGGATCCGAGTTTCAACGTCTTAGAAACAGAGGTGAGTTTATGATTTTGATTTGGGTATTGAGCTCTGGAAAGTGGGATTCGATTGATTAAACTTGTTTTTTAAAAATTTTACAAGGTTGAAGGTGGCAGAGTACAGGGAAGAAGAAGAACAGCAACAAGAACAGGAACAGGGGAGGTGATGGGTGGTTCGAATTTTCATGGCAAAGACTGTTTAATGGAGGTACGATTCATCCATTATTGCTTCCTTTCCACGAAATCATCAATTCTATTCTCTTTTCACCCATCACTTGTTTCGGTTCCTGTCATTTTCCATCTGTACTTCTGCGGCACCCTTTTTTTATTTTTTAATTTGATTTTTTCAAATATTTTAATTCAAGAAAGAATCCAAATGATTAATTATATATTTCTTTAACATCAACAGATTCGCTCTGATTATATTCTTGACCAGATTTGATTATTTTAAACACAATTTCTAAAATCAAATGAATGCAGATTGAAAATGGTAATGTGGTCAAAACCCGTTTGAAGGAAGTGAGCAATTGGCTGGCGACATCGAAGGAGCTTTTAAGAGTTTTGAATCATGTTTGTGGACATGAAGAACAGCGGCAATCATCAGCTTTGTCTCTGATTTCAGCTCTGAAATCAGAGGTGGATCGAGCGAAGAGCGGAGTGGATGAATTAATAATGAAAGAACAGAGGTTCCGTGACGATGAAATTGAGGTTGTAATGAAGGCGGCGTGGAAGAACAGAGAGAGAGCTATTACTTCAATGGCGGATGAAATTGAGGTTGAGAAGAAGCGTAGAAGACAAGCGGAGAGATTGAACAAGAGCATTGCGAAGGAGCTTGCTGATACCAAAGTGTTGGTTTCGAAATTGAGGAGAGATTTGCAGAGGGAGAAGAGAGCGAAGGAGATATTGGAGGAGATTTGTGAGGAGTTGGCGGCGGGGATCGGAGAAGACAGGGCGGAGTTCGAGGAATTGAAGAGGGAATCGGCGAAGGTAAGGGAAGAAGTGGAGAAGGAGAGGGAAATGCTTCGTTTGGTGGATGTTTTACGGGAGGAGAGAGTTCAGATGAAGCTGTCGGAGGCGAAATTTGAGTTCGAGGAGAAAAACGCCGCCGTGGAAAGACTTAAACACCAGCTGGAAGGCTATCTTGTCGGAAATGAGGAACAAGAACAAGACCATTGTTGCAACAAATTTGAGAAAATTAAGGAATTAGAAGCGTATTTGAAGAGAATCAATTTCGGGTCATGTCGAGATCAAGATCAAGATCAAGAACAAGAATGTTCGGATTCAGAGGAAAGTGATCTGCACTCGATTGAGCTCAACATGGACGACGGCGATGACAAGAAGAGTTACAAATGGAGCTTCGTCCATGGCGGCTCTCAAAAGAACACATTCGAAAAATCAAATCCCATTTCTGAGAAAATCCAATGGGGAAGTATTTGCTTGAATACAGCAAACCCATCGACGGCCACCCACCAACAAAATTCAAACAGATTTTCAGAGCTTTTTAGTCATAATCTTCAAGAACAGGGCGATGATCATCAAGTTAAATCTCTCAACTGCCTTCGTGATATTCTATTTCCAGAAACAACGCCAGAATTGGATCAAATTCCAGCTGCTAAAACGGATAATCATAATGGGATTCCACAGATTATGAAGGGATGATCATTAATACACATAATTACGTATAAAAACTCTGTTTTTCGTTTTCTTTTTCATTGGGAATTACTTTGATCAAGAATCTTTTCTTCTTCCACATATCATATATATATTATTCAATGCTTCCAAAGGGCTACTTTCGGTGGCTTTAAGGAAGAAAATACGACCCAAAATGTAAATAGACTGCCACCATATCCAATATATTATTTTAAGAACTTCTAATTTTTTCACTGTTTTTAATTTCGTGTTAAAATTGATGGTTCGATGCTTTGATACCATTTGTTGTATTTTGATATCGCAATCAAAATGTTTTGATACCCAATTGTTGTAGCGGAAGTGGACACAAAATCGATGCATTCGCACATCCACCATTGTGGAGAGTGGTGTTCTTATAACATAAATATCTCAAAACCTTGTTAGACCATACTAAAACTTATTAGACTAAAAATAGAGGAGAGTTAATCACCGAAATGAATGAGAATATATAAAAATTGTTTAGCAATAGGTGATGGTGGCATTCGGCAGCCGACGAGCGGAGCGGAGCAGGGTGGTTGGTTCGAGTGGGCGGAGAGGCAGCGAGCACGTGAGAGACGGCGGAGCAGGGGGGGAACGAATCTGAATACTGGAGCAACCCGGAAGCAGAAATGAAGAAAAGCATAACGCGAAGCACAAGACGGCTTAACCGAGGTTGACGGCGGAGTCAAGAAGTTTTCTTTTCCCAATTCCGAAAGCCTTAAAGAAACGAATGGAATCCAAGGGGAAGGGGACAATGGGAGGAGTTTCAAGAGAGGCGGAGATGTCAATGGCAGCTCTCTCCATGTTCCCCGGCTTCAGATTTTCCCCCAAAGACGAAGAACTGATTTTATTCTACCTCAAGAAGAAGCTCCAAGGCTCCGACGACAGCGTCGATGTCATTTCCGAGATCGAGATTTGCAAATTCGAGCCATGGGACCTTCCCGGTTTGCCCTTTTCTCCTTCCTTCCTTCCTCCATCACTTCCTATCTAAACAGGGCTGATTTCGTAATTTTAAATTTGGTTTTCAAAACAGGGAAATCGAGAATCCCTTCCGACAACGAGTGGTTCTTCTTCTCTCCGAGAGGAAGAAAATACCCAAACGGAACACAGAACAAGAGGGCGACTGAATTGGGGTACTGGAAGGCCACCGGAAAAGAGCGAAACGTGAAGTCCGGCTCGGAGATTATCGGAACAAAGAGGACTCTGGTTTTCCATTTAGGACGTGCTCCAACAGGGGAGAGAACAGAGTGGATTATGCACGAGTATTGCTTGAACGACACCTCCCAGGTCAAATTCAATTGCAATTCTTCCTTCCTTTTTCTTTGCTGCTTACCTAAACTTCTGTATGGCTGCAGGATTCTAATTCCATGGTGGTTTGTCGTCTCCGGAAGAACAACGATTTTCGCCGGAACAACCCCGACAAGGCGAGTTCGAGTAAAGTGCAGGGTTCCGGCGAGGATGGGGACGGCGGAGTTGGACAGAAGGTGGGGGGTGAAAGCGATAGGCTTTCGAAGAACTGCAGCAGTAGTTTCGATTCTCATTCGCTGGAGCAAATTGATTCGGGCATTGAATTCCATCGCAAAGAAACGTCCGACCCGGCGCTGCACGAATCCCTCAGTCGTGAAAAGGTCAGCTTCATCAGATTCTCACGTTCAATTTCACAATTCCCAAATCCGTCGCTTTGCCCTTTTTTAAAATTTCTATTTTATTTTTTAGTATTAAAAATAGCTAACTTTTTTATTTTATTTTTTTATTTTATTAAGAATAGTTATAAATATATATAATTATAGGGTAAGAAAAATGTTTTATTTTTTATTTTTTATTTTTTTATTTTAGGAATCCATTAACCACCACCATCCAACCAAATAAGATTATAATCCAATCTAAATTGTATTATTTGAGTTAAGTTGACAGAATTTTTCGGGTCATAAAAAAAATGATTGGATGTCAATCTTTGAAGGGTAACGGTGAAGATGAAGAATTGTATGCGGATTTGTTGAAAGACGACATAATTACATTGGACGATAATTTGCTATCTGCAACTCACAATCCAACTCCGATGATCATGAACTTCTCGGAAGCAGAGAAACACACCCACTTGCCCATACCAACCACATTGCCAGAGGCGGAGGCCTTGCCATTTCTAGGCAACACTACGAGGAGAATTAAATTAAAGAAGAAAGATCATAACAACGTCTTCGTTAACATTGGCCTTCTAACCTTTCTTCTCATCATTTTTATAGCTTGTCTTCACGTACTTTGTAATTTATAATTATCATGTTCACTGTTACATCTACATTTATGGTTATATTAATGTCACTCTCTCTTTTTATTTATTTGTTTTCAAGCATGTATACATATTCTTCTAACTATGATAGTTGACCCATCCGTATCGTATATTATTTATATATATAAAAAAGACCCGATTTTTTATAGCCCATTTTGATATATTAGACTTTAAAAGTATATTTTAGTCTTTAATTAAAAAAAAAAAAAACTATTTTATCTCAAAATTTTATGTGCATACTTTAGTATAAATAATTGAAAAATAACTTTAATACTAACTTAGTATATTTAAATCAACCAATTAAATACCTATGTGAATTTATGTATTTATTAAAAAACAATAGGATGAAAAGTAAAATAAATATTCTTAAAAATATTTAGAGACAACAAAAATTATTATTATTATTCTTTTTTTTTGTCCTAATATTTAAAAATTTAAGACAATTGTTATTATAATTAGTGACGGTGTGGTCACTTGCGCGCGTTAAAACGTGAAGCTGAAGCGCGTCCAAATTGGAAGCAGTATCTTCTTGTTTGTCGGCGACCTTCTGAAATCGCAAAATAAGCTGTTTGCCATCTTCCAAAGCTTCGCCGCAGCGGTTTACAGTTGAATTGAAGGGTTCGTGACTATCTTCCGCTTCCTTAATTTTCAAGCGATCCACACTGTTCTCCAAAAGTGCGGAACCGCTTTCTGATTCGCCATCTTACGCCAAGTTTAGATTAAAGAAGCTACCACGAATTCCCCGCTTGATCTTCGACTTAGGGTTTTTCTCAATTCTCATAGCTGTCCATAGGTAAGTTCTTCTTTTCTTCATTTTCGATATCCTGAGTTCCATTTAAGCCAAATCGATCATTGTTTGAACCTCATCCAAGGTGAAATCGCTACGCCCAGGGTTGCTCTGTGAATCCTGATTTTCAGGCTTGTTTTATGTCTGTGCGAGGTCTTTTATGCGTTCATATAACTCAATGCGGTGTGATAGTTGAATCTTATCTTAATCATGTGCAGATATATCGACAGCCCTTTGTAAAGATGTCCAGATCCATGTTACTTGTGTTTTTGTTCGTTATTCTCATTATCACTTCTCAATTCGAATGGAAGCAACAACTAGTACCTGAGGTTCATACCAGGGTAAACTCCCAGAAGCAGCAACAGATATCAACGAGGGAAGAAGCAGTTAAGGAGAAGGTAATATGTCCTCTACAATTACACCATCAACCGTACCGTTTTCTTTTAAATGAACTTATGCTTTATGATGGCCTAAATTGAAATCCTTGTGAATATCTGTTTGTCATTCATTTAGGAAGGCTGAATGATTAGTTCAGGCGCACAGGGGTGTAGAGTGTGGATCGGTAGCTGTGTCTATCGAGCTACATTCAGGGTGCAGGATAGTTTCTAATTATGTAATGTAGTGATTTCTTTTCCCTGGGTATAACTTTAGGATGGCATGTTAAGTAGTTTGGCTGGTCGAGCAATAGAAGAAGAATGAATTAGTAATAAATTTAACTCGAGAATTCTAGGAGTTCTAGGATAGGACTAGTGAGCAAACATTGCATGATTCATGCTTCCATTATGAGTTTCAGTTTCCCCCCTAAAAAAAGAAAAAAGTGATCCTAATGCAGTAATATTTAGTTTTCAGGCTGTGACTCTGTGTAAAATGCATCCATTTCCTCTCTATGTGATGCACTAGAAATAAAATAGTAATCTGGCTGATACTCTTGGCAAGATTTCACCAATGAACATTTTAATGATTTAGCATATACATGGCAATAAGTTTGATAATCGAGCCTTTGCTGTGGACATAGTACTGGGTTTGAAGCAGCAATTGTAACTATTGCCAAATTAACGCTTGATTTTTCTGTGGAAGTGTCTAAAAGATATGGAGATTACCCAATCTATCTGAATAGTATTAATCTTTGTTTTCAATTGTTATATTTTGATTATTAGCAAGCCACTCTTTGAGCTATGTTTGAAGAAAATGTCTTAATTACCAATTTGGTTATATCTCATGTCATTTATTAAACTACTCTTTGCTGCAGATGTTACCTTAATTTTAGGACATTAAAAGCTTGCTTGTCCTAATAGAGAAATGAAGAAAGTATAGGTCCTAAGTAGATTGTATGTCCTGGTTAGGAAAGGAGTTGCTCCACACGGTTGCTTGAAAAGTAGCGATTATTTTATGTTTTCTGCCTAAGGTTAGACTTGAATGAAAAATATTTATGTCCTGCATATGGTCAAATGAAAGCTTAAATTATATCTACCCCTGAAAAATGAGCTACATGTCACTGAATGCTGAGGCCAGTTAAATCATAAACGCATAAATTCTTAACCAGGTAGAGAATCATTATCATCCTCTTCATTCTGAGTGCTGTTTGTTGGCCATTTTTTTTTCTATCTGCCTTCCAATTATTGTAAGTTTCTTTTTGAATCTCTTGTGTGATCCTATAATGTGTTATCTGAGTCACATAGATGAGCCCTTGAGATTGTATCTGTTAAATATTTCCTTCATGTTAATTTTTTTTTTAAGAATTCTTCTTTGAGCATGCCTTTAAAGAAATTTATAGAAGAACCATGAAATGTGTGTATCTTACAATTTTATGTTCAAACTAAATATCGTGTTGTAATTTTAAATTTTGACTACATTTTTTCGGTTTTGTTATAAATTATACATTTCTGTTTCATGGAGTTATTGA
Source organism: Cucurbita pepo subsp. pepo (assembly GCF_002806865.2). Classification (NCBI taxonomy): domain Eukaryota; kingdom Viridiplantae; phylum Streptophyta; class Magnoliopsida; order Cucurbitales; family Cucurbitaceae; genus Cucurbita; species Cucurbita pepo. Next base: position 7,894,253 of record NC_036653.1, read on the forward strand.
AGGGGTGATTTTGAGTTTATCAAAAGTTGGAAGACATCTTCAAAACTGGTTTAGGAGCAGAATTGAAAACTATATTTATAGTTTAGGGGTTGAAAAAGTAATCTGGCCTTGAGTAAATGATAAGCATCTTTTCAGCCTAAGATCTTTTCTGTTGAATGTTATAGACTTAATTAACTACACCAGTAGAAGTTAGGTTTAGCTTGACGACTCCTCCATGCTCATGTTAGATAGAACCATGGGGCGCCTTTTTGGGTAAAAAGCAGAAAAATATAACTACAAAAAGAAAAAGGATGAGGGATATTGGTATCTGCACCCGGTAAGCCCATTTAACAGGGACAAAAATAATAAACCAGTTGAAAGCTGAATTTGACAGGCACAAAATTTAAAAACCAGATGAAGAGAATCCTTAAGTCTAATTTTTATTATGATCGTTACCGTCATTATATTTTTATTTAGATTCATATCCTGACTTAGGCTGTGGCACGTTGAATTGCACCTGGCTTTACTTTCAGATTTGGTATAAACGTTGCTGGTTGCTGAGAGGATGATAAGTTACAGGAATTCAAAAATCTGTCAGTTGATGTGGCAGAACTAATGAATTAATAGAAGTTCATAGAGGAACATCATACCAATCCCAAATTTCAATTGCTTGAGCATTACCTACGAGCCGCCATTTTATATGGAATGTATAACATGACATCAAGGGGGATCGTGGGGTTCTTGGAAGTGCTGGTACTTATTTTATTACCTGAGGAATAGACAGTTTCTTGCCACCTTCCCAGATAGACAACTTATCCTGCCGTTTAGTTCCCATTTTTGTCTGAGCTTTGTTTTCTACATCGTGATATTCTACTACGTTTTCTATTCTAGTATAGTCATTTTACACCTATTCTATTGAATTGGTGCAGATATTGTTGTCACAAGAAAGGAATATCCAGAGGCTCAATGAAGTTGTGCGAAGCCTCCGGGAACAGTTGCAGCAGTGCAGAGGCAGGAACATTACGAATGGGACAGCCCTTCTGAGTGGACATATTCTTGAGCTCGAACGACTTCATGTATTAGAGGACTGATGCAAGAACTTCATGGCCAACCACTGATTGCTCGTCTGTTCACTGGTTTTGGTATGGCTTTTTCTTGTGTAGATATATCTCCTATGTTCATAACTGTTTGGCATGTTATTGGCCGTGGATAAAAATATTCCACCAAGCATGAAATTTAATTCTCCTACCAAGGTAGGTTTTTCTGTTCCTCGAAGATGAGAGGTATGTACGATTTAAATTTAATGATAATCATGGTTTATCATTCATTTCTCCTAGTAACTATCGGCACTATTTAGGCTCAATTTACAACCTTAGTCCCCAAGTTGGCATGTTATCTATGTTTCCATTAAAATGCCGTTATTTCTTGGTGAGACATTCATTTCTATACCATTTTGTCAAAGTAAAATTATTGTACCCTCCTATTTTACTAGCCTTGTGTGTCTTCCTTCTAGTAACATATTCTGGTCTTTTTTTTTTTTTTTAATTTCATCTTTTTAACTGTTTAAGATGAATTTATGTCTTATTATTCTTTTTATCAAATGTCTACTCTCACTAAATGTTTTGAGAAAACTAATATGTGAATTGAACTGGGTATGTTTTTTTGGGTGCCAATTGTTAGTAGAATATCTTTCTTAAGGGATCCATCACCTATGCAACCGAGTCATTTGGTGTCGGGTAAGTTAATCTACCTCATGTCATATAAAATGGATTATGTTCAATTTTATAGGTTGGAATATCTGAAGATAGTTCAAGTAATTAGCCTATCATATTATTTACGAAAAGCTGGAAATTTGGTATTAAGGAGGGAATGTTTGCCTCATCAAGTGACTAAAGTTATTTGTTGTACCTAATTCGTGTCATTTTTCCATAGTTCTGGTAGGCAATTAACTCGTTTTACCAAGTTATTATTATTTTTTTTGATGGTGTATAAGCGGGAGTCTTGGAATATTTTACCCTCGTCTGATCGTAAATTAGGTAATTATCACATATTTTTCATTAAGTTCATAAATATGCATGAAGTCTTATAATTGATTTTTCAATGTACATAACAAATGTACGCATGAACATCATATTCATCGTATAGTATAAGATGTAACGCATATAACACCATATGAATAATTTGGAGACGAGAGATTAAAAATGCCGAAGTCGGTCAACCGTGTAAATAAAGTTGGGTAGGGAAAATTGTTTTAGGATTTATATTAATGGTGGGCATAGAAATCCTCGAACAAAGATTTTCACTTTCCTAGAACAAAGATTTATATTAATGTGGGGCTTTGGAGGCGATACCAAACTCCAATTTTGTTGCTGTGGAGTATGGACTACCATCACATTATTGATTTTTTCGAAATACAATGTCAGTCAACGTGACACCCACTGACCTACCCATCACTTAGTTTTTTTCCTTCGCTAAATTAGTGGGCCTTTAAAGCCACCTCTAGCTTAGATTCATACGTTATCCTATTCAACACTATTATTGATTAGAATATGTCACGCCTCAATTTCAACAACACATCACATTATTATTTGTCACACTTTATATCTACTTATTCTCATAGAATCAAACATTCTAAGTCTCAACCACTCTACAAAATTTCGAAATCTGTCTTATCTATTATTACTTTTCTTTTAAAAATATTGAAAAAAAATGATTTGTTTGAAATCAATTAAAAAAAAATATAATTTTATAAGTCATACTTATTTTAAATTTTTACTTAATTTCCGAGAGAAGATGACACTCCTAAAAGCCAAAGAATAAATTTAAAGACATCGATCGAGTTTTAATTTTAGACGTATATTATACATAAAAGAAATAAGGAGTACAAGTTTTAGATTCCAAGTTATTGGAGATTGGACCACCATGCATATTTAATCTTAAAGTCTTCGCAAGTTAAGCTATTCACGTCCTTATGTCGGCTAAATTCAAGTTATTTATATATATATATATATATATGAATAAAAATAGAAAGTAATAATTAAATGCAAGAAACAATTAGATGAGAATTATGAGAGGAGCGTAATTAATAATTTATGGAGAGTGGAAAATATGAATAATTAATTGCTACTTCAACCACCCACCACCCACCATAGCAAATATGATATAGCATACATTTGGATACGGTTCATAAAAACGTATCCAATTATTCACAATATTCCCCTCTTTTATCTTACCCCTTCAATAATTTAATCCACCTCTTTCACTCTCTCCTATAAATTCAATATTTTTACTATTTAATTAAAATTATATATTTTAATTACTCCAATTATATTCAATAATTCCTGAGATCTTAAATATTAAAATATTTTAAGTCTGGTAAAAAATAATGTTAAATATATTCGAATAAATAAATTCATTGTTTTTACAAAAATAAAAAAAGAACATTTATTTGTGCACAGTAAACTGAACAGTGTAGGGATAATTACTAATGTCTTCGGATATCATCATCTTACGTGATTTTTTTATAATAAAAAAATTTTAAAAAAAACTAAATAAAATTTATATCATGATTTAAGCAAAACGTCACATTACATTATTTTTGTTATTGATTTGAATAAATTGATTTGAGACTGGGGACCAGTCATTATAATTAGGGTCTAGCCTGTATTCAATCTAGGCATGTTTCTTAGCATTTAAACGGTAATTTTGCTTTTATTTATGTAATTTTTACTCTCAAATTTATATATATATATATATGTATAATGCAAATAAATTAAAATTGCAAACTTTTATGCATAAAACTAAAATACTATAATTTCGGGATCCCCGAGGTAAATATTGTCCGTTTTAGCCCGTTACATACGACTGTCAGCTTCACAGTTTTAAAACACGTATGTTATCGAGAGGTTTCCACACCCTTGTAAGGAATATTTCGTTTCACTCCCTTAACATACACACAGTTGACTAAAAATTCATAGTTGTAACAATACAAGCTTACTTCTAGCAAATATTGTTTGGTTTGACACATTATGTATCGTCGTCAGTCTCACAGTTTTAAAACGCATTTTTGGTTCCACTCTCAACCAGTGTGGGGTCTCACAGTAGTCCACTTAAAATTAGAACATTCGAGTCTTAACCGACACAAAGTTGACTAAAAATTTAGAAGATCGAAAAAAAAAATAGAAAGAGACAAAGACAATGTAGAGAGGTAGGGAAGATTGTTGTGTTGTTGCAATCTGAAGAGGGGAATAGGGTTAGGACATTGATATTGAAAGAGGGTTGTCTATGGTTATATAATTGAACATCAATAATAATAATAATAATAATAATAATAATAACAATAATAATGTGGTGAATGAATTAATTTCCAAGGGCCCCTCTCTTATTCTCATTATTCTTCTTATTATTATTCTTATTATTATTATTATTATTTAGTTAGGTTTGAATTCCCATATAATACCCTCACCCCTCCTATCAAACCTCACTCAGTCAGTCAGTCACCCACAAATCCATCCTTCCTTTCTTCATTCTCCAAGCTCCAATTTCCCTCACAAACCAAACTTGGTAACCCTCTCTCACAGTCACACTGCGTAACCCTCTCTGATAAACTCATGTTCATTTGTTTTTGTTTTTGTTTGTTTTTTTTTTTTGCATGACTTTGAAGAGGACGATGAGCAAGAGGTCGAGAAGTAGCGAGCCGAAGGTCGAGTTGAGAGTGAACCTGAACCGGTTGCCATCGCCAGCGACGTCGTCTTTGTCGGGGTCGGGGTCGTCGTCGGACATATCGGTGGAGAATTCGTGCTTGGGGTGGGAGGGGGGAGTGGAAGAAGAGATAATAACAAGATCCATGATGCTGGTGGGATGTCCGGGGTGCTTCATGTATGTGATGTTGACCGAGAAGAGCTCCCAATGCCCCAAATGCCACAACAATGTCTTCCTTGATTTCTTCAAGCACCAGCAGCAGCAGCAGCATCATGCCTAGCCAACCCACACCGCCATTATTATCAATNGTTTTTTTTTTTTTTTTTAATTTTTTTTTTTTTTATAACATCTTGAATCCTAGGCTTAACTTTCTGAATCCTCTGTTTCTCCTCCATACGTTGTTGCCCTGTGGTTGCTATCACTAATTCACATGTGCACCTTTTTCTGTGTCCTTTTTATCTCACTCTATCACTATGGATCCCTCCTACACAAATTACTACAACAATCTCGAGATATATTACTATATATATATATATATATAATTTTGTTAGGAATTACGGATCTCTACAATAATACGATATTGTTCACTTTAAGTATAAGTTCGTGTGACTTTATTTTGGGCTGTATTCCTCACTTATAAGTTGTTCATGCTCGATCTTCTCCTAAATTAAGGAATGTGGGAGTTATTTTGAGTAATGTTTGCTAACAAATTTCTAGGAGAGAAAGCAATGGGGAGAGGGAGCACGTGTTGATGTTTCTGCCATTTTCTTTCCTGGCGCCTTCTGCTCCACCGTTAAATTCTGACCTCATTATATTTATGGATATGTACAAATTTCCACTTTTGCTTCTACTAACCAATTTTTTCTTATTTTCTTCTTCCATATTATTTTAAATTATTATTTAGGTATCGTTGAACATAACTGTTTGTGGAAAATATTCGTACTATTTATTAACACTAATCGATAAGAGATTACATGACACTACTACGTTTTGTTTTAATTGAAACGGCTTGAGTTTTGAAAACCTTGATAGGGTGGAAGAGTATTTATAACATAAACTAGTCAAATTATTCCTAAAATAATTGTGTGGAAACCTTATCCTAGTAGACGCGTTTTAAAACCATGAGGGTGGCGACGATACGTAATGAGCCAAAGCGAACAATATCTACTCGCGGTGAGCTTTGAGTGTTACAGTGATATCCTACATAGTCAGCATTACGGTATCTAGCTAGCTTGTAGTCTTTGCTTCTTTTGTACAAAATATCATAATCGATTGTACCTTAGGCATATCTCTGGATCCGTCGAGCTGTCTTCCAAGTTAGGCTTCTTGGGACTTTGTATGTACTGACTAATGACACCAACTTCATTTTCATATACCGCAAGTGCGGGAGGAACCTGTACGAGAACCATAATATCTATATGCCATATTATTGAGAGAACCTTGAGCTATAGACTGGGCCTTATATCTCTCGATTAATCTATATGTGAGACACATCATTTCTTAAACCCACTTGCTAGAGATGCGTTTGATATCTAGTTTCCAAGACTATAATTTCTTCCTCCTTTGCCTATTGTCAAGCGGTATTTTGTGATGCTTCTTCGTATGTCATTCACTCTTTAACTTCATTCGCGGAAGAAAATCAATGAATCCACATAGAGCTGGATTCGAAGACTAGTACCCGCTACCAGACCCAAGAACGGGCGCGACCTGGACTATCGACCCGATCTGACGCCCTATCAACGTCCATCGCGTGTCACGTAGAGAAAATGACGAGAAAAATCCACATGCTTCAGGGATCGAACCCACACTGTCGATGTCGAAGGAGTAAGTCAGTGGGCGACACGTGTCAAGCACCCCAGTGCGACTTCCTTACACCCGAGGCGTGGTACGCGCAAGCGAACCCCCTTTGAGCGCGTGAGGTTCCCTTTTACCCCAATTTGGCACCCGTTCGACTATTTTTCGTCCCTATTTTGATACGGACTTAAATTTAACATGATTGAGGACCTACCAGCAAGCTTTCAAGAAATTTTGGGTTCCCAACTAACGAAAAAGAAAGCTTTGAAGGGTACGCTGCATTCTTGGTAAGTAATCACTTGGATTTTAGGCAAGTAATACTCGTAGGGATCATTAGGACAAGCTAGCATGCGAGCATAATGTACCTTAGGTGGCTAAAATATGTATGATTAGAACATAGAATGAACAATTTGGACATTATTACACGTACATGATAAAACTACCAAATTGTCCTTGAAACGAGAGAATTGAAAAAAATGCTTAATTTAATGTCTTCTAGTGTGGTATGATGGAGGAAGAGATATTCTCATATGTGCTCAGGTGATTAATGGACGTTATCTCTCTGTAGAGCTTGTGATTGTTTGATTGTGTATGATTTATGTTATAGTTTTCATGCATAAGAGCCAGATGCCGAGCAGTTTGCCAACGAGGACACTCGGCTCCCAATTGTGAGATCTCACTTTGCTTGGAGAGGAAAACCAAACATTGGTGAAAACCTCTCTCTCTCTCATGGACACGTTTTAAAACTTGAAGAGAAAGCACGAAAGTAAAAATCCAAAAAGGACAATATCTGATTGGTAGCTGTAGATTTGAGTTGTTATATGAAATATCTAACCATTTATTCCTAAAATAACTAAAACTATTTATTAAAAGAATTAAGTATGTGCATGTTCTTAAAAATGTGCATTTTCTGATCTTATCGAGGTAGCGATATATTTTAATCGGCATAAATTTATAAACATTAATTCTAAAAAAATTATAATATATTATTGGGCGTATAACTATGTGCGGATTGGGCTTTTAACTTTGCGTGGATTGGGCTTTTGGGCTTTACGCCGATTGGGCTTTTGGGTTTAACGTTGTACGGATTGAGCTTTTAACTTGTTCGTATTGGGCTTTTAACTTTGTGTAAATTGGGCTTTTGGGCTTTTAACTTTGTGCGTATTGGGCTTTAAACTTTTTGCGGATTCGGCTTTCGGGCTTTTAATTTGTGCGGATTGGGATGCTTTAACTTTTTGCGGATTGGGCTTTTGGGCATCAAACTTTGTAGGGATTGCGATTTTAAACTTGTTCGTATTGGGCTTTTAACTGTGTGACTTAGGCTTTTGGGCTTTTAACATTTTGCGGATTGGGCTTTAAACTAGTACGGATTGGCCTTTTAACTTAATCCGGATTGGGCTTTCGGCCTTTTAACTTTGGGCATATTGGGCTTTTAACTTTTTGCGGAATTCGCTTTTGGGCTTTCAACTTGTGCGGATTGGGCTTTTAACTTTTTTGCGGATTGGGTTTTAACTTTTTGCGCATTGGGCTTTTAACTTTATCAGGATTGGGCTTTTGGGCTTTTAACTTTCTGCGTATTGGGCTTTTAACTTTCTGCGTATTGGGCTTTTAACTTTTTGCGTAATTCGCTTTTGGGCTTTTAACGTTGTACGGATTGGGCTTTAATTTGTTCGTATTGGGCTATTAACTTTGTCTTGATTGGGCTTTTAAGCTATTAACTTTGTGCGTATTGGGCTTTTAACTTGTTGCGGATTGGGCTTCTGGGCTTCTAACTTTGTGTGGATTGGGCTTTTGGGCCTTTAACTTTTTGCGTATTGGGCTTTGAACTTTTTGCGGGTTGGGCTTTTGGGCTTTGAACTTGTTAGGATTGGGCTTTTAACTTTTTGCGGATTGGACTTTTGGGCTTTTAACTTTGTACAGATTGGGCTTTTAATTTGTTGGTATTGGGCTTTGAACTTTGTGTGGATTGGGCTTTTTAACTTTTTGCGGATTGGGCTTTTGGGCTTTTATCTTTGTACGGACTGGGCTTTTAAACTTGTTAATATTGGGCTTTTAATTTTGTGTCGATTGGGCTTTTGGGCTTTTAACTTTGTGTCGATTGAGATTTTGGGCTTTTAACTTAGTTGGTATTGGGCTTTTACTGATTGGGCTTTTTAACTTTGTGCGTATTAGGCTTTTAACTTTTTGCGGATTGGGCTTTTGGGCTTTTTACTTGTGTGGATTGGGCTTTTGGGCTTTAACTTTTTGCGTATTGGGCTTTGAAATTTTTGCGGATTGGGCTTTGAACTTGTTCGGATTGGGCTTTTAACTTTTTCCAGATTGGACATTTCGGCTTTAAACTTTGTACGGATTGGGCTTTTAATTTGTTGGTATGGGGCTTTTAACTTTCTGTGGATTGGGCTGTTGGGCTTTTATTTTTGTGAGTATCGGCCTTTAAATTTTTGTGGATTGGGCTTTTGGGCTTTTAACTTTGTACGGATTGGGCTTTTAAATTTGTGTGGATTGGGCTTTTGGGCTTTAACTTTATTCGTATTGGGCTTTTAACTTGTTGCGGATTGGGCTTTTGGGCTTTTAACTTTGTCTGGATTGGGCTTTTGGGCCTTTAACTTTTTGCGTATTGGTCTGAACTTTTTACGGATTGGGCTTTTGGGCTTTGAACTTGTTCGGATTGGGCTTTTAACTTTTTGCGGATTGGACTTTTGGGCTTTTAACTTTGTACGTATTGGGCTTTTAATTTGTTGGTATTGGGCTTTGAACTTTGTTGATTGGGCTGTTGGGCTTTTAACTGTGCGTATTGGGCTTTAAACTTTTTGCTGATTGGGCTTTTAACTTTGTACGGACTGATCTTTTAAACTTGTTCGTATTGGGCTTTTAACTTTGTATGGATTGGGCTTTTGGGCTTTCAACTTTGTGCGTATTGGGTTTTAACTTTTGCGGATTGGGCTTTTGGGCTTTTAACTTTGTACGTATTGGGCTTTAAATTTTTACGGATTGGGCTTTCGGGCTTTTAACGTTGTGGATTGGGCTTTTGGGCTTTTAACTTTGTACGGATTGGGCTTTTTAACTTTGTGCGTATTGGGCTTTTATCTTTTTGCATATTGTGCTTTTGGGCTTTGAACTTGTTCGGATTGGGCTTTAAACTTTTTGCGGATTGGACTTTTGGGCTTTTAACTTTGTACGGATTGGGCTTTGAACTTTGTGGATTGGGCTGTTGGGCTTTTAACTGTGCGTATTGGGCTTTAAACTTTTTGCGGATTGGGCTTTTAACTTTGTACGGACTGGTCTTTTAAACCTGTTCGTATTGGGCTTTTAACTTTGTGTGGATTGGGCTTTTGGGCTTTCAACTTTGTGCGTATTGGGTTTTAACTTTTGCGGATTGGGCTTTTGGGCTTTTAACTTGGTGCGTATTGGGCTTTAAATTTTTACGGATTGGGCTTTCGGGCTTTTAACTTTGTACGGATTGGGCTTTTTAACTTTGTGCGTATTGGGCTTTTATCTTTTTGCGGATTGGTTTTTTGGGCTTTTAACTATGTACGAATTGGGCTCTCAACTTGTTCGTATTGAGCTTTTAACTTGTTCGTATTGGGCTTGTGGGCTTTTAACTTTGTGTGTATTGGGCTTTTAACTTTGTACGGATTGGGCTTTTACTTGTGCGGATTGGGCTTTTAACTTTGCTTGGATTGTGCTTTTGGGCTTTTCGCGTATTGGTCTTTTGGGCTTTTAACTTTATGGGGATTGGGCTTTTAACCTTTTGCTGTTTGAAACTGTGTGAAGAAGAATGGTGGTGACGTGAGACGATCGAGGTTGAAGCAAATATCTGGCTTACAACGCTTCACATAAAATTCTGTTTCTCTTTGATCTCGTGGGATTCTCGTTTCCCATCCTCCGAATTCAGAGGGCATGCCTCATTACTAGATTCCGACCTCTGATTTTCTGATAATGGCAACCGCTCCTTCTCCAATTTGCTTTTCATCTTCTTTCATTTCCTCTCCTGCTTCCTTTCCCGATACAAATTTCAGATTTCCCTTTAGTTCTTCTGTTCAACCTCCGAAATTCAATCCCAAAAGGCTCAGGGTTCAAGCCCTTAAAGAGAAAACCGGCGAAATCGAACGCCCATCTCCATCTCAATCTCCGTCTTCCTCTTCAGCAGATGAAGTTACCAAGAAGTATGGACTTGAAGCTGGTCTCTGGAAGGTACCATTCTCTTCGTTCCTTTTCCTCTATCAATCTGCTATGAACTTGAACGGAAGATAGAAGTTAGAAGACTGATAGCATACATTTTAATTACGAACTTACCTTAGGAAGCAAATTTTGCAGTCTATTTATGCCTGATTGTTGTTGTGGAAAACAATAACTTATTGATTTTCTGTTTCAATTGTTCATATTATGTTCAGCCAAAAAGTTCAATGGACCAGAACATAATTTGTAATGATAATGTATGTACTTGCTATCAATACCTCCTCATGATTTGAAAGTAGTAAAGAAGAAAGCAAATTAAATCCAATCAGAAGGTCCATAGGATTTTCAATATACAGTGACAAATAGTTTCCTAACATATTGATCTTCTGTCTCAATTGTTCATATCTCTGCCTTGCATACTGCTAAGATCAATGCCAAAGAATAATGGGTGGTTATCCTTTCCTGGTAACAGCAAATTTGAAATTCATGTTGGTATGCAGATATTTAGCTCAAAGGAGGAGGGTGAAGGAAAAGACAAATCAAAGGGCGATCAGGCAAAGGAGCTGCTTGCAAAATATGGAGGTGCATATTTAGCCACCTCCATAACTCTATCCCTGATCTCTTTCGCTGTGTGTTACGCGCTCATCAGCGCCGGTGTCGACGTTCAAGCTCTTCTGCAGAAGGTAATGGCATTTAGGAAGGGTTCCATGAGTATGTTTGATCTTGATCCTGATCAAATATGTTTCACAAAGGGAGATTGGTTTTGTTTGTAACACTTGAAAATTTGCAGGTAGGAATTTCGGTTGATGGGAATGGAGAGAAAGTTGGAACGTTTGCATTGGCATATGCAGCACACAAAGCAACTTCTCCAATAAGGTTTCCTCCAACAGTGGCCCTTACTTCAGTGGTTGCAACTTGGATTGGGAAGAAAGTAGAGGAAGAGAATTAGCATAACTCCCAGTATTAGTCATTTGTTAGAGGTTTATCTAAGATATTATTTTATTTGATAGTGTATATTCAGCTAAATCCCATATAGATTGCATACTAAATCCCATACAGATGGGCGTTTGATTTCGAAGTTAATAAAATGGTTAAAGAGTCTCAATTTCTTAGACTCTCGAAACTTATTCACTTGAGCGAGACATAGGAGAGTGGAATTTCGTGTGTAGAGGTGAAATCCAAAGGTCTACGAAGGAACTTCAAAAAGTGAAGGTAGCTCTCCGAGTCCCTGTCCACTCGCAAGGGAGCAAACTGTTGTGTATGGAACCTGCTAGCTTATTGAATTGTTATATAGTTTTAATTGTTATATAGTAAAACTATATACGAGAAATGATCATATATATGGTCATATAAAATAAACTATTGTTAAGTGGAGTTGCTATATATAAATTATCTAGCTATACTTGGTAAACTGTATACTGTTATATATATATATATATTTGGCTATATAGTAAATTGTATCATATGATATAAACTTTTTGGTACTCTTCTCACAATATAAACTTTTAACTAATATTCTCTTGCATGTTCTCTATTCTTATTGTGGAGTCCTAACACATACTGAATTAAATACCCTAGTAGTTACTGTGCGATCCTAATACGAACTGAAAAGTTTGGCACTAATGATGTAATTTAACCGATTTAAAATCAGCCATTTCTCGAACTTCAGAAATTAAATGAACCATTTAAATGTATGTATATCTAGACCCCAGGAACTAAGAATATAATTCAACTGGGGGGTGGAGGGTGGGGTTACAGCTTTGCACGTGAGACGCAAATTGATCTGAACTAAACTTGGCTTAAAATGAATGTACTACACATGCTATTCTTATCTGAAAACAAAGAATTGTACAATGCAGAAATGACTATTTTATTTACTACATATTTTTTGGCACTAAACTGTACACCAGAGCCCTTCCCATCAGCAGTTTCCTCTAGCATTTTGGGTAGAGATGCTTCTCCAGGAATTATCATGGAGGGAGGCTGGTCCAAATCTGAGATAATCGGTTCCAATCCTCCCGGTTCTAAGTAAGGATCACAGGGATCATACATCCATCATACAAGTTCTTGCACGACCGTAGCATTTATCATCATGATTTATCTAAACAGATACCCTTTACAGTTTCAGCTGCTAGAAGGATTAGCAGAAGAAGGCATATCAGGCGCATTACTGGGAAGTGGATTCTGGGTTTCGGGGGTGCTGTCATTGGCAATACTGTAATCTTCATGAAATGTACCCAAATCGTTCCACTCAACGCCAGCTACATGAAGAGTCAAGGTGTGTATGCAGTATCACTTTGATATTACAAAGGGGAAAACTCAAACTATTATGAAGGCGGATAGATTTAAATTGTGAGGATACGTTCAGTTCTCCACATGTCAGTGATACTAACATCAGCATCAGACAAGAGCCAGTAATCAGCATCACTCTGAATAAGAAACAAAGATATCAGATGCTTGCAAACATTTATTCTGTCCTAATACATCCTTAATTTACATAAACTATATAATGAACTCAAAACATTTTCCCCTCGGATGAATAATGGGTGACTTGACAAATACAGCTCTCTGACCATCGAAGGTTTCATAACTAAACTACCCTTCCCCATCTGAAATGCTTCATTTCATTATTTTGTCCTCCGACAATTTTATGGAAAAACTAACTTGTTGCAAGTGTTATTAATTCCTTTTTTTTATACAGATTGCATCTTCTAGAATCTAGGCTCAATCCAACGGATAGAACAATGTTCATGCTCTCATGCATGAGGCCCTCCAAAACGAAACCAACCATTTCTTAGAAACTGACGTGATGCTTCTGCCTTTATTTTCTCCGTATCCCAATCAACCAATTATTGTTTTTAAGTAAGGTGTATTAGTCCCCCTGATCCTTCCCCAATCCTTAATTTTGAAAAATTAGACTTACATCTACAACGGAGGGAACAATTTTCATAATTCCACCCACGAAGTCCTGTGAAGCATTTAGATCGGAGCACATTCTGTGTACATCTTGTTCCCGCGTTTCAATTTCCTTTCCCCTGGTATCCTCTGTTCCTATCGTCGTTGCAGGTGCTTCATTAAAGCCTGAACTTGACGGCAAGCTTGGCGGCACTTCCACGCCATTTATCTCCTCAAACTTTTCTTCAAACTGACTACAAAATGGAAATTCATATCACAGTTTTAGGAGTAGTAGGAAAAGGAGGATATTGATAGTAGGAAAAGGGGATATTGTGAACACTGGGCAGTTCCAATTCCCAGCCTATTCATTAATATGGCCATAGATAGTGGTTGTGTTTCAGTACAAAGCCAAACATTCCTGAACAACCAAAAAAATAAGACGTTACCTAACAAGGTAAACATCAATGGGTCCCATGGTGCTTCTGAGGACTATCCTGTACCTCCTTTGGGGGTAGTCAACAGCCTGACATATGATAGGAGAAGTGATTGGAACATATAATATGTGAATAGGTACCCTTTTACATCAAGCCTTTACAATTAAATTACCTCATCAGGATCTGGAACTTCTAAAGTGGTTCCATGGGGAGCTTTAATGGCTATGAGAGTTTCATTCTAGTAGATGCAAAATATAGACACAATAATTAGAAATGGAACGACATTTCTATATTTGTAAATCAAAATTTATTGCAATCAACTCCATATATGATAAACTAACCTGGAAACAGGGCAAACCCTTGATGTCTTCCTCGGTTACAAAAAGCCACCTAACAATTAAATAAAGAATAAGCTTTAAATTCTACGTTTAAAAGAAAAAACAACATTGTAGAGGTGAATCTAGGTGAAAACTATTGCCTTTGGTTGTTCTCATCTTCACTGAGGTCCCTTAATCTTTCCTGCATCTCTCTGCAATTATTAAAAGCCTTGGAATAACAATAGGGGAACACAAATTTTCATTCAAAGACTGAATAAAGGATTCAGTTAAACAACCTTATTTGTTCGTCTAATCCACGCTCCTCCATGGAAAGGTTCTCTACTTCTGCCTGCACATGTAACTATGGTTAAGGCTAAATCTGGTAGCTTGAAATTAAAATGTGCAAGTATTTGCGAACAAAGATTTCACCAAAGAGAAACTTACCAACGTCAAGAATAATATTGAGATAGAATGTGAACTAAAGGGCATAAACGAACATAATAGAATATTTTTCGATAGAGTACCTATTCACATATAATATCTTGCAGATTTCAGGCTAGCATTCCACCCAACAAACACAATTTTGTTGGTTTCAATGGAGTACAAGTTTGTTCACATTGAGATCAAATAGTAACAGCAATCTTAAACAGCAACAATCGTAAGTAAACTAAAATGGACATAGTCAAAATGCCCTGTTTTTTGCATACCTGTAGACCAGCATAATTGTCATCGACATCCCCTGACCTTGAGACGTCAAGCCCCCTAATCAATCAATTACCCAAGTAATAAGTAGCATAACAAGAAAGGAATACTAACAAATAATAAACCGTGAAACTCCAAAGAATGTATGTAATAGTACATACTTCCACTGAATTCTGTTCTTAAGCTTCTTTTCTATGAGACCAATTCCTTCGAGGACATTTGTTATATCATATATTCGTCTTTTTTGTACCTATAAAAGCATAAAAATGTCAACTAATTGAACTTCACAATAGAAGCCGATAATCTTCTAGAAGCATAGTAACCTCCAACGTGTCAGCTGCTTTATTCAGATCAAGAATACCATCTTCCGCTTGTTTGATCAGGTTAATAAACTTCTTTGTTAAGAGACCTAGATGAAAGTCACTAAAATTAGGAACATGAGCTGGTAGGAAATATAAGACAGCTACAACAAAGTCATCAGAAGTAACAAGCTACCAAGAGAACTATCATAACGGCATGGACCAGCTGGAGTAAGATTGTTGGCAGAAGGTGAACCTGAAACTCAGAACATTTTTTCATTAATGTATTATAACTTTGTGAAAGAAAGAGTGGAAGAAATTGATTTTTTTTTTCTCTAATTTACCAATGATGCAATTTCTTTAGCAAAAGAAGTTCTTTGAGAAGGTATTTTACATATGGCAATTTTAACTTAAAACCAAGGGTACCAACATGTATGATATACAACTTACCAACGTTTGACATGGGAGTCTGTGGCCCCGATCTACTGCATTTAGTAAGCCTTGATTTGTTTCCCTTTCCTCCTTTCACAGATACAGGTGTTTGATGGGGACTGTTAGCGACCTCAGAAAATCTAGGACCAGCTGCTCTATCGGTTGAGTCAGCTTCATAATCTGCTACCTCACTCTTCCGCTTCAATTGCTGGTAAAGAGGATCCAAGATTTCAAATAAGCATGGCAAAATATGCAATATACAGTATTGTACGTAAACTGAGAAGGAAAGTTAATGCAAGAAAATGATTAATATCAGAGAGCTTTAATAATAAAGAAAATAGAGACAAAAAATAAACAATAGTACAACATCTACCATTCCGACCATAAGTCTAGAAAACTTTGTCCTGAAATATAAATCAGATAGAACTAATTCTCAGTTGCTCCATTAACACTTGTCCGATGCAAATTGTTATACTATTAACCCTAAAGTAATTCCTATCCTAAGCAAGTCATCTAGAAAGAAGATTAATATCTGTTGCATCCATGGAACCCAAAGCATGTGAGGTCTTATCAAGCAGCGGCACAACTTTGTTTAGTTGCAAGCTTCAAGAACCAATGGTTCCTTTGCTTGTAGGTTGCAGCACATCCTCCCAACCAAAGCAAAAGAAAGCCTTTCAAACATCCAAAGATTTTGATAAGAGCAATTTTAAACTGATGTAAAGCAAGGGAACAAAAAATTTACTGAAGGTTTTAGTTCGAGTAGTCTAAAAGGAAGCTTTCAACAATGAAATCCAAAGACCCACCAAGCACTATTTAAACCTTGAGAATGGCTCCTCTCAAACCCTCAAATGGCTAAGAAAGCATGGGAAGAAAAGATCTTAGACTTGTCTCTGACTGGATGATCAACAAACAATAAAATCTTTAACAATGTATGGGAGGATCATTTGTCGCTGAGCTCAAGAATTATTATTTTGGTTATGCTGAGTGTACCGATTTTTTAAATTTAAAACATATAGATGAGAAGGATCAGGGTTGAGGCATGCAAAAGTCCTCCAATGGCCATTTTCACTTGACCAACCTTTCCACATAAGAAATTTGTATAAATACCCCAAAATATCATAATATCAAAACTACCGCAATTTACAACAATAATGAACACTGAAAGATGCTATCCCATAATTATCATTAAACCTGTTAATACTGATCTAGTTTTCTATTTTTTAAGTAAATGACAAACGTTTATAAAAATTGGATTGCCATCAGTACATAAAGGGTATATTTGAGAACAATGTTTTAAAAGATGGAACCATTCAAAGAAAAAAACAATAAACCTCAAACGAAAAAAAACCTAGTTCAGTAAAAATAAACAAATAAAATAAAAGCAAATAAGACATCGCCCGTCCTTCCTCTATTATAATGTAGTATGAAATATCCTACCATATAAATGATGCAAATCACTGGCATTCCACAAGTGTCTAGAATCTTGATTATGAAATCAAGATAACAAGTATGGAAAATATTTTTGATAGACTACACCATCAGGAGTACAAGAGTCTAGGTTATTCAAACGATGCATAATACCAGTTCAATTAAGTTTTCAGAATAATCATTATAAAACTTATGATAGTAGCCTAGGAATACAAAAATTAATGACCAAGGATGATCAGTAGATGCAGCCCTTAAAAGAATTGGATGGCACCTACAACCGAGGAAAATGGAATGTATTTCTTGCTGGCCCTTTTTACCACTGAACCACAATTATTTAGATGATATCCGAGGTTGAATATATAACTCACAATAGTACTGCACGACTTGATCAAGTCATCTAATACTGTTATGATGTCATCCCTTGAGATAGTTACTTCCAGTATTGTTTGTTCATATCCAGCATCGGTGATGTACTATAATCATAATTGAGAACTTGGTATTGAAGAAACACATCCTTTACTAGATTTAGCATATTTTCTTTAAAAAATAATTATGAAATAAATCTCACAAGTATCATCTATTTGCATCAAGGTTCTAACACTGTGGCAACAAACTTGTCGCTTGCCTATATAGGAAGAGGTGGGGGGTATCGTCCATCTTGACAGCCTCTAGTATTGGTTGACAACAGTAAATCCTTCAAGCTCATAGAGACAAACGGTGCATCATCTACCAATCTAGATACAGGAAGAAAGCAATCTATTACCCTTGCATTTAAACTAATCAACGTACCCAATGACCAAAAGGACCAAATACAATGCAGTGAAAAGTAGTTCGCTCAGTGAAAATTAAGAAGTTCTGAGAGAGAACGAGTTATAGTAATCAACAAATGCACTGGTCGAGAATGCAGGGAGACTGAGATACTCAATACACTTTTCTAGATACAGCAGGAAGATACGAATTAAAGGTGATAACAGCGTAATTCATCTAATTCAGTCACACAAAACACCCTGGAAAAATTAAGTAACCGAAATTGAGCTAAAATTCAAGGTGTTCTCGGTGCAGTATTCGAAGGGCACAGTCTCAATCTCATTATGACCAAATCACTGAAACTAACTATTTTCACTAATCTCAGCTAATTCAATTCATGAGATCCGCTTAAAACCTACTAACCAAATAATTTTCTATTTTACACTAGAATCACAAACACAAGGGTCCAAAAATACTACTCAGTGAGGAGAACGATAAGTAATCAACGAAATATGCGTGTAAAAAAACAGCAGAAGCAAACTCACCGGAGATCTGACTACGATGGCGTCAGCTTCTTGATCGGCGAGTCGAGGGTCCGGGGCGAAGCGGTGATAGTCCCCAGGAGATGCAAATGGCGGTTTCATAGAAGAGAAGGGGAGCTGGCGCTTAAGAGAGTGCATGATCTGCTCAGGAAGGTGTCCAGAGGAGTTAGGAGCTCGAGAACCCGACATGGAACAGCCTCAAAGAGAAGGGCGAGCAGAGATCGAGTAACCTCTTGGTGTGCTGCGGATTTGGGTACGAAGGTCAGAGAAAGAGAGCAAAAATGGAGGGAGTTTGGGGTTTTAGGTGCAATTGGGGAAATTGATAGAAATAGAAGAGGAACAGAATTGGAAGAAGAAGAAGAAGAAGAAGAAGAAGATCTGCGTGTTTGGATTCTGAGAAAATGGAGAAAAGCGGGAGAGATTCAGAGAGAAAATGAGAGCAGAAAACGAGGGAAGGTTGAAAGGGAGGGAACTTGGTTCGGATATAGATGTGGAGGGAAGGAAGCGCTTATTAAAAAAAAAAAACAAATAAATTTATATATATATATATATATATATATATAATATTTCAATATGTCCTTTTTATAAATGCAAAAGGAATTAAACCCAAAAACGCCAACTTACCCAAGATTAATTAAAGTCATCAAGGTTGTTTTCATCAATTATCTCTTAATTCCAATTAATTAACTAATTCTATATTAAAAATGGATTAATTAACCAAAACTGCACGGGGACTGGCATGTACGAATTATGCATAAAGCGAGGGGTATTGCATAAATATACCCAAATCTAAGTGGACTTCCTTCAAAGTAAAAAAAAAAAAAAAAAAAAAAAAAAACGTTCGAATCGGCGATGCGCGCCTTTTGTTGGCAAATTGAGTGGCGATTATTTGGCGCGTAAGCCGTCCCCATCACCTAATAAACTCGTTGCATTCCACTCTCATTTCACCGTCACTACACGCCAACGTTTGCTCAACAAACTTGGGCTCTGGATAATGGGCTTTAAACAGGCCCATATTTTAAATGGGCTTTTCCGCTTTACGTCTGATCCATGAAGGAATCCACGTTGTTATTCCCAAATATAGAATAACTTTTTGCTTCTTTTTGAATAATTAATTTATTCATTTCATTTTTACCTTTTAAAAATATTCTTTTAAAACTATTCCGAAATAAAATTTTACTAATAAAGAACGTGATTTTCAAGTGCAGTAAAATCTTGAAAGTTCATCCATGGAGATAAGTATGGCATTACAAACATCAGTCTGATGTGAAAGTTGGGCTACCACACAGTTTTTATTCCATAATTCCTCGTTATCAGACATTGCTAACCGGCAACTGTTTGATATAAACAGAATTACCTCAAATGGCAAATGGCAGAAGATACACAAAACTTGACATTGGTACACTTTCAAGTTGCAAGAGAAGGCTATTTGAGTAACCGTGCGAGATCAGGATCGTCTAAACTCACGTCCAACCATCCGTTCAAGCGCATGAACTCTATGTAGTGATCGGGAGGCTTCACGGCACGAGGGTTTCTTGGGGTGAAGCCATGAATCCTCTCGAGATCCCGTGCGAGCCACCTAATATATGCTTGGTCCAAAGGAGGTACTATCTTCAACATTTCATCCCTTCCTCCTGATTGCTTCGCGGGTTTGTTTCCCATGTAGGCTTACCAGAAAAGCTGAAAACCAAAAACTTATCTCAAGGCATAAACCAAAGACAGTTAGGAAATAACCAAGAAGCTAAGAGACTAATTAAATTCTCAAAACAAAGGTTTTTACATGTTCATATGATAAAGGCTCTTCATAATTTATTAAGCTGTGCACACTAATGACGGTTAGATCAAAAGAACTTCAAATTTGACGGTAAGCATCTGAACAAGCAATTAAGTGTGAAGTTCCAGATACATACCAATACGCTGGCACAGATGAACATTAACAACAAACATGAAAGGCTTGTACAGTTGTGTGTAAAGAAAAAGAAGGATTCAGGGCAACTCAGATCTAAAACACTTGATATTCGAAGTTGTCGGTGATTTTTGTAAGAGAAAAGTATTATACAGAAAAACCAACCGCATCAGAAAGATTTTACCTATCAAGCTAACATAACATACAAAGACAATCATAAACAAGGGAGTAAAGAAACGAAACGAACTCATGAACGGTGCAGAGTCGAGAACATCTCAATTCAAGAGATGGTCCGATCAAAAACAGCCAATTATCAAGAAAAGGACGATGCCTACACTACATTTCAACAATTGTCAAACAAACATGTAACTAGCCATTGAAGATCTCAAGAGGTGAGGTCTCACATCGGTCGGAGAGGGGAACAAAACATTCTTTATAAGGGTGTAAAAACCTCTTCCTAACAGACGCATTTTAAAATCGTGAGGCTGACAGCTATACGTAACGGGCCAAAGCGAACAATATCTGCTAGTGGTGGGCTTGATCTTTACAAATGGTATCAGAGCCAGATATCAAGCGGTGTAATAGCGAGGACGTTGGCCCCCATAGGAGGTGGATTGTGAGACCACATATTGGTTAGAGAGGGGAATGAAGCATTCCTTAGAAGGGTGTAGAAACCTCTTCCTAACATATGCGTTTTAAAACCGCGAGGCTAAGGGAGATACATAAGGGCTAAAGCAGACAATATTGCTAGCGATAAGCTTGGGCTGACTTCACAGATATGAACCACAAGAGAAGCAGATTCAGAGCATTGAGTAACCAAACACCCTCTGGCTAACCCTGATTTCAAATATGCAAATAGCTTAAATTCAGACAGCCTCGCATAGAAAACCCAACGAAATGACAACATCTCCCAAATCCAACCAGGAAGAATCGAATTCCCCAATGTTGCAACCAATCGAACTTCCTAAAGCCCTAATCCAATGCCATACAATCTCATCGCTACATATAAACTATGATTGGCACAAAATTATGAATCCATGCATATCAAATTCCTTTCAAATCTAATTAATCAAACCAAAAACTGGATTTCCAACTACAAGAAACAAAGCACGAGAAAACAGTTGAATTAGAGTAAAATTCTCCAAGAAAGCGCTAGATTCTGACTGGAAATAGAAAGAAAAGAGAAGGCATAAAGTAAATGATACTCGATACTTGAATATTTCTTGCAGATAACACAGACGGTGGTTAGTTGTAAATGGGCGTATGGATTCTTTTCTTCGCCATTTGAATATTCTCGACAGCAAGAAAAGAGAACAAAGAATCTGGAAACTGTGGTACACCTAAAAGAAAACAACGAAAAACCACCACGAGGAGGAAGGAAGAAGATTCAGTACTCACCTTAGCCGTAGCACGATTGGCGGTGTGCAAAGTGACGAGAATGGACGTCGCATGGTGCCAATTCTACGGTGCGCATTTTTATCTGTCGAATTGGAAGACAAGCGCAAGTGAAAAGACAATTTCGCCCTTCTTCTTTATATCATTTTATTCCTTTTTCTTTTTCTAAATTAAAAAAATAGTTGTATCTCACCTATACATTACACCATCGTAGCTTTGTTCTTTGGTGCACCCAAAAAATCTTATATCATTAGAGATAATTGTGTTTTTATTAATTCAAAGGAGGTTAGAGATATAAATTTGATATCATATAAGTACGATGTTGTTCACTTTGAGTATATATTTTCGTGACGGTCTTATATCAAGATAGATATTGGATGTCAGATGATGATTATATTAATATCGGAGAGCTTACTCTCTATTAACTTTCACAAAAGACATATTTTCTTGCAAACTTAATTTTAAAAGAAAAAAAAAATAGTAAACTAAGCATAGGGATAATAAGATAAAAATGGGTTGAATGAATTAAGGTGATCAGACTTCAACGTTGCAGCTTTGGACAATCTGGAACTTCATGGCAGAACCCACAGCGATGGCGTGGTCGGGGTTCCTAAATTTAATAAACGCGGGACAGTTAACGTTCAAATGGTACCTCCCGGAAATCCAGGTGCCAACCTTCCACTTCACCTGCCCGTCTATTTTCACATTGAACAACACCGCCCCAACGTTCTGGTCCTGCTGCAAGGACAAGGCCGCGTCAGGGGCCACGGGGACGGCATCGCCACTAAGGAAAGGGGACCAAACGACGACGTCTCTGTGGCCTTGGTATGTGGAAGGGAGGAGAGTTGGAAGAGTGAGCTGCTGGCCACGGTATGCGCCATAGACATCCATGGTGACGTAATAAATGCCGATGCGGTCGTTGGGGTTGTGGGAAGAGATGGTGACTTGCATGCTGAGGGACAAGAGATTTGGGGAGGATGAGGCGTTGAGGCCGAAAACGGTGACGTCTTGGAGGATGAAATTGGGCTTTGTGGGGCGGAGGACGGCCCATACGATGAAGATGACAATGCCAAGGATGATGATTAAGGTCAGGACAACGATGCCGAGGCGGCGGAGGAATTGGTGGTAGTCCTCGTCGTGGTGGGCGCTTTCCTTGTCCTTGGCGCTCATATTGGTGAAATGGGAATAATAATAATGTGGAAGTAAAGCTGGTAAAAGAGAGGTATTTATAAGAAGAGAAGGGGTGTGTGAAGTAAAGTGGGAGCACAAGAGACGAAGAAAAGGGTATATTCAATATGCAGTTGGGGTTTGGGATTGGTGGATATGGAAGTATATGCTTGTTCGTGGGTCCAAAATGCGTTGCCTTATCTCCCAACAAAAGTTGCCTATATTCTAAATTATTCCATCACTACATACTAAGATCAACTATTAGTGTAACAGCTCAAACACGTTTACTTTAATTCGTTACGTATCGTCGTCAGCTTCACGGTTTTAAAATGTCACACTAGGGAGAGGTTCAAACATTCCCTTTTCCAACCGACGTGAAATCCACCTCCCTAGAGCACCGTGCCAGAGACCCTTATAAGTAGTGATTAGTTCTCCTCCCAAATGAACGTGGGATCTCAATTTATTGATTTCAATTTAATCTTTTGATGATTATGAAACATATTTGATTTCAATTTAATCTTTTGATGATTATGAAACATATTTTCCAAAAATAGGGTGTTACTAGATATTTGTATAAAAATTTTATTGGAAGAATCGTAAATAAGAGTAACGTAAATAAGAGTAACGCGAAGACAACGAGCCGAATAAAGTAAAGTGGTACCAAAAAGATGACAACTCTTCACCGTCAAACAGATTCCAAATAAAGCAGAAAAAGGAGACGAAAACAATTTATGTACCAAAAAAAAAAAAAGTATGAAAAGAATCTTAACGATCATATTTGTATTTATGTTGTTAACTCACGAAAATTAGAGAAAAATACATAGTAACTTTGTAATTATTTAAACAAATTTCTTTTCTAATATTATTTTTTCCTTCTCTTCTCAACCTTTTATAAGGTTATAAAAATAAAAATTATATTTTTTCTATGTGGGTAGAGATTCAAACCTTTGACTTTCTGGTCGATTTAAAACATTTAGAATATTATTATAATATATAGGTTGTTTAAGAATCATTAGAAAAGATATCTAATTTATATAATTATTTTTTAGCAAAAAACATTCAATTTCTATCCCTAAACTTATCAAGTTTCAAGTTAAGCGTGGGCAAGCGTAGAGAAGTAAAGGCCTAACAAGAATGAGCAAGGATGCAATAAGAAGATGAGTAGTTTTCGTCCACCCTTTGTGAGGTGGTGCTTGTGTGTTGGGTGTGCTACCAAAAATTGGGCTTGAAGCTCTCGCCTCACCAACGAGCCGACAACCAAAAAGCTCCAATAAAGATGAATATTTCACATGGAATGTACATCTTTCCCTTTACACTTTCACCTTCAACAACTTTGTACTAAATAAATTAAACTGGATGGAATAGTTTTGTTAAAACTTAAAAAAATTTAATAAAAATTTAAATCTAATATCCTTTTTCTTTGAAATCCTGTGTTATATAATCTATTAAATGCACACGAGAACATGTTCTTAAATTTCTCTAGAGTAAAGATTGCAACACTTTTTACAAAGTAAAGTCACGTGAGAAAAGAATGTAAATGAATGTGCATTTATCAGCCTGGAAAACATCAAATAATCCAAAACCTCACATGGTTTTGAATTGAACTGTGAAATAAATATAGGCATAAATCTTGTATGGTACAGAAAGTTGTCCATTTCCTGCTGAGAGAAGCATCCAGACATAGCATAACACTCATTCCAAGGCTTTCCTACTGTTATTGGCCACTAATAATATCACCCAAATAGCTTCCTATTATTAGCATTTGGAAGTTAACAACATCACATCACCATCGTTAAATCCTCTAACACGAATCATAGAAACTACTGATATGAAGATCTATAAACCTGATCCAAAACTAGGCAGCAATGTAATGGATTATCATTTCATTCAATAAAGTCATGTCCCTGTCCCTGTCCCTGTCTCTATATTGCTTGGCACCAGTGGTAAACACCACCATCCCTATGTTCTAACTCAAACTCGTGGGCTGTTACTGTTAGAACAATCAATCTCACATCTGTAGCCAAACAAAGAAGGCATATAAACACTAAGCTATGGATGAAATTGTATGTCAATTCAAGGAAGCAAGTTAATACGGGCATCCGGATTTGAGCTTCTTATTGCTACCAACTAATGGCACCAATATTAACCATTAAACCACACCACAAAGAATAGAATAGAATCGAGGAGACATGGGTGGGTCAGATTTCTGGATAGAATTGTCCACCTGGGGAAGTTTTGTTCAGAGAGCTAATAAACCCCCGTGTTCTCTCTTCTGTCCATGGCATAGAGACAGCATCACTAAACCTTGAATCTGGAGAACTCAACCATATTCTACTTGTTTAGAAGTTTGAAACTAACCAGGCATGATTTGAGGGCAACACATTCAAACCGAGGTGGGTGGCAAGAAATTTATGGGAAGAAATTACTACTAACTCTGAGTTTTGGCTTTTAGAACTGAAACCCAGGCCTATAAGCATACCCGACAAACCAACCAACGACCAACTTCATTGTAACAGCCATACCCTACCGCTAGCACTAGCAGATATTGTCTTATTTGGATTTTCCCTTTCGAGCTTCCCCTCAAGGTTTTTAAAATGTGTTTTTATAGGGAGAGGTTTCCACACCTTTATAAGGAATGTTTCATTCCCCTCTCCAACCGATGGGGATCTCACAATCCCCCCCCTAGGGGGCTAGCGTCCTTGCTGGCACACCACCAAGAGCATGTCTTGCTCTGATACCATTTGTAACAACCCAAGCTCACCGCTAGCAAATATTATCCACTTTGGCCCGTTATGAATCGCCATCAGCCTCACAATTTTAATGCGTCTAGGGAGAGATTTCCACACCCTTATATAAGAAATATTTTGTTATGTGATCTCACATTCGTTTATTGAGCTTATCCACCCTCCCTCTTATCTACCACTTCTAGGCTGGCACCTACCAAGGCCTAACATTGGAGAACATTATTCAAACGAGAAAAAGAATGAACATAAGAGAATTACTTTATCAGTAAGAAGCGTTCTCCAGCTACTCTATAAAGATCTTCATCAGTAATTTTGGATTTAAGCAGCAACAAATAAGAGGTACTCACTGAGTCAATGAAGGATTGTGCAAATGTATTACTAGAGAATGATACTAACTTAAAAGGATGAACCAAAGAATATTTCAAACTCCTAAAGTGAAACGGAGCATTAAATCTTAGTAGAGAATTGCTCCAATCACTGTAAGTACCTCCGCACTAGTAAGATTTAACCCGCCACCAAAAGAAGCAACAAAATCAAGTCTTATGTAAGCACTCAAAACAGATCTAAAACCATTAGCACAAGTGAAAATCTTCAAAAAAGAATGTCTTACATCACTCTTTCTCTAAATTGGTGTCAAAGCCACCTATTTATGCAATGCACATACCCTTAGAATTTCAGGACAATGATTCTCAATATATTCGGATCATATTTCACATTTCCAAGGGAAGGGAGGTAAAATATCTATTGGACATGACCTTAACGTACGACCCTTTCAAGAATGCAAAAGCTCTACTATGGAAAAACCTCATCATGGCTTTCTTTTGGAATGCGTGGAAAGAAAGAAATCAAGGAATATTAGCAGAAAAGATACCGGTCATTTACCAAGCTATATCTTGGTGTAAATTGTCGAATATTTTTACTTTCTATAGTTATACCTCCCTTCTTACAAATTGGAAGGGTCTTAACAAGCATGCACCTAATCACTTCAGAAATAATTAACTTGGGCGTTAACAATCATGGTATGCACTGAATTGCAATAAGCTAAATCGAATATCGTCTAGTGAAGAGACTAAAAATGTTGTTCATATCCTGTCTGCAGACACTAACAGATATTCTCCATTTTTTTACAGTTCCCTCAGTTCAGGATCCAAGATTGATACATCTCAATAAAAGAAGAAACCATTTTCCTTATTCCAAAAGGAGGAGATAAGATATCGACATCAGAATCAGATAGCAAAAATTGTATTATAAGCTATACACAACCTCCACTTAGAGACTACTGCTACTCACTCAGCCTAAAATCCATGTACATTTACGCCTACATGAATTCCTCATATGGGTTAAGTGGTATTAAATCAAGCACCGACTATAACAGCAGAAAATCACTCATATACCCACTCTGCAGGCCCTTGGTTCACCCATCAACTTACCGGAAGTGCTGCTGTTCGACGACGACAGGCCAACCGACAGGTCCTCGCACAGAACCCTAAGCAATCGTCTCCTGGTCCTCCACCAACCCGCTCGGAACCCTACACGAGCCGAGACCACCACATTGAATTGGACGGTCCCTCGTCGGCGGTCGTCGTTAATTTCATTCACAGACGAAGTTTCGATGTAGGCATTAAGAGCGGAGAGAGTGGCATTAACAGCCGTTTGAGTCCTCTTATCCTGGGTGAATGGAGGGACTCGAGTCTGGGAAAGGAACTCATTCTTATAAAAGACGGTGGGTTCGACGATGTCGTAAGAGATGGTCATCTTCTTGTTGGGATTAAAGACGGAAAACCCGACAAACCATAAGGCGGAGAGGGACTGAGAGGCGGCGGAAAAATTGGTAACCTGAAATGAGTCGACGCGAAACTCAGGAAGTTGGGGACGGAGAACGAGCCAGATTATGAAAAGAATGATGGCGGTGATGATGAAGACGACGATGATTCCGGCAATAATAGCACGAAGAAATGAGAGGCGAGCATTCTGATGGGTAGAATCGTAGGGGTTGGCGTAGTGGGTGGGATAGGAATAAGGAGGAGCAGCGTAGGGATAGGCTTGGCCGTGAGGCTGAGAATTGGAGGGCGGCGGCCGGCCGTTGGGGTAAGCAGGATAGCCAGTGACGGGTCTAGAGGGATCGGCCATGGCGGATCCGATCTTTGTTTAGCAGAGAGAGTAAGAGAACTAAGAATTAAGAGGTTGAAGAAGATGATGATATAAGTATAGGGTTCCAACGATGTTTCCAGGAATTTTCTGCGCCAAATCTTACCAATTAAGAGAAGAATTTCCTGAATTTATATATAGATATTTATTTTTTCTAGGACAGTGAAAATAAAGTAGTGGCAGTTAAGCCAGTGTGAAATTAAAAAATAATAATAATAAATAAATAAATAAATCTAAATCTAAATATTTAAATAAAACAATAATTTGAGATTGATTTGTAAACTGGGGCGAATTATTTGAATTTTGGAAAGTTTTTTTTTCTTCAATTATGCCCTTACTTTCAGAAACATTTTTTTTGGCTGCCATGACTTGAAAAGAATTTAACGTTTATTAATATGTATTGTCACTATGTACACCATGAGATGCAATAAAGAAGCTACAGAATAAGGCAAGAAACTAAAAAATTGATACCGGTCTACAATACAGGCAGCACTCCCATGTGCACCAGCTTTACACCCAAATAATTAAGTTTCAAATCACAAAAGCCATACTGCACATTCACGATGAACTCCTGCCATTCTCTTCGATCATCATTCCTTTCAGACTCTTCGCCAGCCAGATCGCTGTCTCTCTTGGCGACACCTTGTCTTTCCCAAATGGTTTCAGGACAACTGCTAGTTCCTCCAATCTGTTGTATTGCAGCAACTCTGCTGATAATTCTAGCAGCCCTTCAAGCGCCTCAGCCCTCTGCCTAAAGGATTTGACATCCAGGATTTCTTTTGCAGGCACTTCCTCTTCAACCACAGGAGCGACCGGCTTTGTTTGCTCAGATGAATCGGAGTTTGTTGTTGGCACTGTCGGAGGGTTTCCTCCGCTCGATTCTTTGATGCCCGAGTGATCGCAAGTATTCGACTTCAAACACATGGCATCGGAGCAACTGCTGGATTTGAGAGTTAAAGGTGTAGTGGTTCCATTCTTCAACTCTAGTTCATCCTTTACCACCGTAACCAACTTGCCCACATCAACATTCTGAACCCCCACCTCCAAGTTTTCTGTTACTGACTGCTCGCTTCCAACTCGAAAACTACTATGCCGTATAACGTGTATGACATCGTCAAAAGCTGCAGGAAGATGGTTACTGGCCAGCTTTTCGGCTGAGGGATTGTGCAATGTGGTTACTTTATCTGGCAGCAAACACTTGTGGGTTGATGAACTTGGAGTAGCTACCAAAGGTGTTGCAGTAGGTTCTGCAACGGATGATAGAAGTTCCCTTACTGTGAATTTGTCGTCCCCATGTGAAGAGATCGTTTTCGGCTCTGTTACCATATTAGGCCTATTGCTTGGAATGTTTATGGGGATATCGTCTTTAAAGACGAATCTTCCTTCAGATTTCAGTGGAAGATCAAGTTCCACACTCGGACTCTCTTTCTCAACTCCAGCTTCAAGGGAGCATTCTGTTGGTTTGTCATGAACTCCAAGGTTTCCTTTGTCCGTTAATAGGTTGTGTTCGGACATCTCGTACTGCAAAGAAGGTGAGCAGCTAGGTGGATGTGTTTCTTCAATTTCATCATGTTCAATACTTTGATGGTCAAAAACTGGGTCTACTACTCCATCAGCAAATGGTGTCGCTGCATCATCACAAATTTCAAATCCTTGAATCGACACCGAAGATGAAACGGAATTACTACTATCTGTTTGCATTCCTTTAGAACAATGTTCTGAAGAAGCGTGTTGCGTCTCTTTTGTTAACTCCATAGACACAACATGATCCTGGTGGCTACTGTGCACTTCAATAGAAGTCCTCCCCTCTGGAGATGTTTCCTTTTGATGGATCCTTTCCATGGAACTTACTGCATCTGGAACAGCTTGCCCAACTTGTCTCATCCTTGCCGGAAATGAAGGCCGTCTAAGCAAAGTAGGAGGGGTTCTTTGCCTCGACTTTGAAGAAAGTCCATCTTCTACTGGTTTCAACGGGCGACAGAGCGGAGGAGAATTATCGTGTCGTGGTTTAGTCTTTGGTGTGGGAACAACCACAGGTACCTATAACAAATATGAATAACTCATAAACCATAGAAAATAAACTCAGATAAATGAAGCTTGATTGTTGTTCTACCTGATGCTTTGGAGTAGCTACAACCTGGACTCTTCTTGAGGATTCAATATTTGCCTTTGTAGGCACAGTTATGTGTGTATCTGGATTAGATTTGAAACCAGGCTCTGCCACTGGAGGTTTGATGAATTTAGGTGGCACTTCAGCATGTGCTTTTTGGTTTGATGCAACTCCAGACTTTACACGGTTACCTCGAACTGGTGAGAAATTTTCCCTCGCTTTTCCTTCCTTTAAAGCTAACATTATATTTCGAATAGTCTTTGGCCGTCTTGATTCAGTATTAGATTGATGGTCTTCTTGGTTGGTTTTGGAATGCATCGGATCATTCACTTTGAGAGAGCACATATTATGAGTTTGCTCATCTTCACCAGGAAGGAGGGTCTCAGATCCATCATGATCATCAACAGACGCCATATCACTAACAGTGACTTTATCATCACAGTTTGATGCTGTGGCCGGAGTATTTTTATCACTCGAAAACAAACTATCTCTATCACTGTTTGAACTGTTACTATTTTGACTCTCTGCCATACTTCTCCGAGAATCACGTGCCGCCCTAGGCTTATCTGAAGGAAAATCTACAGAAGGACTAATGGAAGGACGATATTGTTCTACATATGGTTGCAAATACGGGTGCTTTAAAAGCTCAGAAGCCTGAACAATTGAGGAATGAAAATAGATAACATCAAATCCTGCTTGTAGAAAATTCTTAAAGTTGGTAAATTGTTAATATGGAGAAAGGCTAACATTTGGTCTATGCTCTGGATTTTTTCGTAGCATGCCCTTAATGAGTGTTTTCCTGCATGTAGAATAGAGTAAAGGTTTCAGCTTAGACTGCTCAAGAAATCAAGAAATCAAGAATAAGTCATCTTATTTTACGAAGTTAGCTTTTCAAGAATATTATCTTTCAATAAAAAATAACAAATGAACCTTTCGAAACCTAAAACAGCAAACCATATTCACTTGTTAATATAATTTGTTCACAATTCTGAAAATGAGAAACCAAGAAGGGAAATGATTAATGGAACAGGTTCCTCAAAAACTGAAGAAAGAAAACAAAAAGTACCCGGCCTACTTCCTCATCATATCAGTAAGATATTTCGATTTGCATTGTTTTCAAAATCAGATTTTCAGTTTGGTGAACTCGAAAAAATGATCTTCGATGGTCAAACTTTCGATCGATAATTGATTAAACTGTAATTTTAGACTTACAAGGACGGTGAATAGCAGGAGGGCAAGGGACCCATGGATGAACGATTGATTTTGCTAATGAGTCCTGCCATATCCTGAAAACGAGTATCCAATGTCGAATTAATTACTTATTAAGAAGAAGATTGATGTCGTTTAAGCATCAAGAGCACAAAATGAGACTTAAACGAAAAGAAAGAAAACAAGTCTAGATAATATTAAAAGAAAGCAACATTTGGATGATGCAGAAAAGGCAGGCAATCCAAATTTTCAAAACTAGCATTTGTGGAAATGCACATATTCTTACAAAAGCTTTAAAGGCGGGGCGATGCGCAGCCATCTCATACATACAACAACCTGGTGAAAAAAGAACCAACTTAGAGACCGAAAATTGAAGCCAAAAGTATTTGATTGTCGTTACAGAATGCTTACCAAGAGACCAAATGTCAGATTTGAAGCCATAAGGAATATCAGCTAGAAGTTCAGGACACATGTAATTTGGAGTTCCAACCACCTAACCACAAATAGCTTAGCCATTATCCGTTCCGTGAAGGTATTAAAAGCTGAATTATACTTTCTTTAAGCATAAAAAAAAAAAATAGCTTAGCCATCTCCCTATTATTTCAACTCGTATCTAACAAATCGAAACCTTGATCTTCAACAAATATATAAGCATAAAATTTATAAACAGATCTCCAAACAGAAATGCAGCATCAGCCAATTGCTAACTTAAGAAATAATACAACAAAATCCTCCCATTTCAGAAACTATGAATCAAAATACAAAGCAACTCAAGTATATGGGACGTACCGAAGAAGCCAAGTCGTCTGCTTTCAATGTCTTGGCAAGTCCAAAGTCCCCTACATTAAGGTCATGCAATAGTAAACAAAGTCACAAGAACAGTTCAAAATTTCATCCTAAATACCAATTAGGACTGAAGAAAGTTGTACTACCCACCAAGACGGACATCCTTATCCTTAGTGAGAAAGATGTTGGAACACTGCCAAGAAAGGTTTAAATGAATCTTAAAGGTTAGAATTCGTACATGTATAATACGATTACAACATTTTCGAACAGTCAAACACATACTTTAAGGTCGCGATGTAGAACAAAGTTTGAATGCAGGTACTCAACCGCCAATAGAAGCTGTGTAAACCACTTGCAGAGTTTCTGTTCAACAGTAAAACACATATTTACTTTTTCATCATATTATCAAGAAATCAAAATGTGAAAAAGAAAGAACAAAAAAGAAGAGAGAATAAGAACAGACGAAATGAAAGCACCTCTTCAGGAAAGTGCATTCCATTTGACTTTTTCATCAGCTCTGCCCTGTTATAGAAGATAAATTATCAAATGAAATGATTTAGACTACAGTTTCTACTTCTTAATCATTGATCGGGCAAATCTTTAGAGAAAAATTGACTCACATATCTCCACCTTCACAGTATCCAGTGACAATACAAACATAGCAGCCCTGCATTTCAAGATCAAAAACTATCAACAAGAAAGCTTAGCACGGTGGAGTGAAGAAGGATTGAAGAAACGAATACTGACCTTCTCAACCCAAGCTTCTTTGAATTCAACTATATAAGGGTGTTGAACTCGGGCTATCAGCGCCATCTGCCATACACAGGGAATGGAAAGATGAACAGCAACTCTTTAACTTGTTCAAATTGGGGAAACGAAATGAGATTAGAAAAATGTTAATCAGACCTCTTGATGAGCAGATCTTCGACATCGCTCGGTCTGCCGAGCAAGCCTGATTTTCTTCAATACGTATCTGAAGATCCGAAAGGAACGAATCAGTCGGTGCGAAATCAAAACATCAATGGAAGAAAAAAGTGAAGAAGAAGAAGAAGAAGAAGAAGAAGAGAAGCGCACTTCTTCTTTTCGGATTTGTGATTGACGAGAATGGCGGCTCCAAAAGCCCCGCGGCCGATCTGCTCCATGATCTCGTACTGATCCATACGAGATTCCATCCTCTTCGATCTCCTCGATTTCGGCTAATTAATTACCACTTCCAACTAAATCCCAACACGAAATCAATCGAAACCCAAAATCCGTCAACAGAGTGGAAAACGTTCATTCGCCTACTCCCACTCCATCAACGAAATCCGAAACTGCTTCAAAAGGATGGAAGTGGAAAGTTCAGATCTCCAATGGCTCCACTGGAGGCTAAACCATTTAGTGAATGAAGACAACGGTGAAAGTTATGGCAAATGAAAAGGCAATCTCCAAAAAAGAGAAAAAATCATTCGGCGATTAAACATTCTGGGATCTTCCTTTCCCCGCCAAATGCAATTTCTGTATAATCAGTCCTCTTTTCCCCCGATCCACCTCCCATCACCGCCAAAAGTCGTAAATTTTTCATAGCCCCAAAAAAAGAAAAAATTTCAAGAAAAATACAGAATCCCTTCTTGTACTTTCGCTTCCGCTTGATATTTCAAGCAAGCCACGCCTATTTTCCTTCAATTTCTTTTTTAAAAAAAATTATTTTATGTTGTAGCTCAGTCCCCACATGACATGAACGCTCCCTTCTCTCAGTAAATTAACTAAACAACTCCCAAANAAAAAAAAAAAAAAAAAAAAAAAAAAAAAAAAAAAAAAAAAAAAAAAACATGCCTAGTAAGAAATTCCGGTGTCGGGACGGTTAACTGGATAATGCATCTTCCTTCGCCGACACTACTTTATTAATTTTCTATCATCGGCAGTTATACCAAATATTAATGAGTGACAATGTTGAAGAACCTAATGTAATTTCACATAATTAAATTAATAATCTTGGAACATAAATTGTTCAGATGGTAATTAAGAACAAGGAGTTCGGATTGATTAATGAAAGAAATTGTGGTTTAGGGGTTAGTAGGGTGGAATAATAATTAATAGGCGGAGATGATATTATAATGGCAGTAATAAATTATTTTTAATATTATTGAAGTAATAATATTAAAATAAGGGAGGGCAGGTTGGGGCGTTGGGGAAGCACGTGGCTACCAATGCATTGCCAACTTGCGGGGTGGACTGTTCCATATTTATGGTTAAAATAAATTATTAGACTACCAATTGGGACCTCAATAATCGAATCTAAATCATTATATTTTTAAATAAATTAGTTTATTTTTTTTATTATTAAAAAAAAAAAAAGTTAAAATATCCGTATATCTTATTACAATGTGTAGAAGCCGCAATGATACAACAAAAATCCACATGCGCTTTGCCGATAATTGTGCGCTGTCTAGTACATGCCCATGCTGGCGCCATGGCCCTGCCTCTCTAACATCCTCACATGCTCTTCTCCCCGTCTAGGCTCCACCCTTCTAATTTGAATGGCGCACCACCCGCCCCCCGCCCCCCCGCCCGCCTTTCAAGTACTCATCACTGTCCATGTCATGGTCAGCATGTTAGAATGGGGCGGAACTGAAGTTGCAGACTTGCTGTGCAGATTTGGCCCGATACCCTAACACGTGGAGGCCCACAATTGGTGCCCTGCCACCTGGATGCGCACATGGCTTATCGTTATTATTATTATTATTAATCCCCCTATCTAAGTTTTCTGCTCCCCCTCCCCGAAATTGTATAACTCATTGCACAGCTGGTCTAAATTTGCTTCCTTTAATTATTAATATATTATTACCTCCGGGTCTCGACGACTATCATTAGAATTACGTAGGTTGATTGAGTTTAAGCGGTTACGAATCGTATCAGACAAATAAAGTGAAATTTTTAATTAAATTTATAGCTTTATTTGTATAGTTTAGTTGGATAATGAGCAGTGGAGTACAATACAAAAGAGGTGCAATAATAGTTGAATACGACAAATTATAAGCGCCAATATGGTAGGGTAAATAAATGGCTTTGAAAGTGGGCCCATTCCACTTCATTTCCAACCAAGTCCAACATTTAGAGCCCAATTACCCGGTAGAACTAGTTGGGCCTCTCCTACCTAAGTAAGCAACCATTTGGGCTTTATTGGGCCTAAACTCATGGGCTTTACTCACCCTGATTTCGAAAAGAAATGGATGGCGGAAGCTTGAATAAATCTACACGTTTTATTTGAGAAGGCAAACATCAAACATATGTTTGAGGCGGAAGACAATAATTAAAATTAAATTAAAAATTAACATTTTACATAAAATGGTCGGAGTGTTATGCCAAATGCTTTGTCGACACTTTTAGGAGCACATTAAGCTCTTCCTCAATTATTAAAAAAAACATGTTACAAGAGACCTAAAGTTGTTTAAATAATTAAATTAAGTTTTTTTTTTTTTTTCTGGCAGTGTCCATTTTTTTCGCTATCATAATTCAATTTCCAAATCTGATCCCCTAATTAATCGATACAATACAGGAGGTTCATGCATATGCTTTCTTTGTTTCAAATCATTTACCTACGTCAACCTATTTAGACTTATTCTTCTGTAATGAGTTCCACTCATTCATACTTTAAGAATCATTATCATCTTTGGATAATATAAGTTACCCAAATCACATAAAATGAATTTAAATCCCTAATGTTTTAATTGTTCTTCTCGATTTTGATCCCAAATTTCTCTCCTTTTTTGTATTGTACCCAACTTGCTATATGTGTGTGTGGGGCTTTGAACATGAATTCACAAAATTTATGATATATATGCACGAAATGAAACATATTTAATTCAATTCCATTTTGATGGGGGACGGCTACAGTTATTTTTTGGAACATGATTTAAATCGATTTCATTTTCAAAGACTTTTTCAAATATCTTGAGTTTCTTAGACAAATATCGTTGGACAAAATTTAACGGGGGTACTTTTTGGGTTTAGGGTAATTTTAGTGTGGGAAGGAAAGCAAAAAACTTTATTAAAGTGAATTTGTATGCTTATGAGGAAGTCTAAAAGGCTGTAATTAAGGGGTTAAACTATCGTTTTCAGATAGCGACACGACTAATTAAAATTAAGGGTTTTGAGTGTAAGGATTAGGAACCTGATCTTGCCACGTGGACTAATAGTCTCTTGACGTGATGTTGGTGGGCCACTACACTTTCGGAAAAGTCTTGAAATTTATCTACAACCACACAAGTTTTATCGTATTTACAAACCACCCCCCGGCCCAAAAGCAATTATTAAATTTCCCACTCCACATTGGCATTTTCCTTTTTTTTTTGTTTTTGACTCCATCCAGACTCCGGTGGGCCCCGCGGGTTCGTGCCCGGAGACCCGTTCGATTGGGGTGTGGGGGATCGGGCCCCGCACCTCCTGTGATAACCTCCTCAAACACGCCGAATCTTGGAGTGGGAACCACACCATGCGCGACCCGCGCGACCCTCGACGCGCGTAGGAGCCGACGGACAACCCTTGGGTGGGACCCACGCAAGGAGGGTTAAAAATATATATATATATATATATATATAAAAATCGAGATCCCACTGACACGTGTATAGTGCTTTCGTACATTGTGGGTCCCGCGATTCTCCAGCAAAACTCCAACGCGAATTCACAAAAGTCGTACGGATCCCCTTGCGTGAAAGAGCGTCACGTGAGCGTGTCTTGGGCCTACTTTTGTAGCAGCCCAATTAGGTCGCTTCATGTTTTTTTTTTTCTTTAAATTAATTATATATTATAAATTAGCAGAATTCGCGAATGACGTGGCCGATTATTAACTACTCGTGGATAATAAATCTACTTTAAATTTAAAAATTAATATCTACAGTCACGTTTGGAAACCCTAAGATTAGGTGAATCATAATAATTAGAGTCAATAATTTATATTTTTGAGGATAATTATGCAATTTAATTTTCTTAATATTATCCAAATATTAACTATAATCTTTTATATTAAAACTTTTCAAATGATGCATCAATTTCTCCATTGACGTTTAGTGATAAATAAATAAGAAATAAATGTACGAAATTCACGCTTTTGAAAAGTTGTCGTTTTCTTTCAAATTTCAAAATGTTTTTATTTGGTCTTCCCTCCTTTAATCAAAAGTGAAGGAAATGGAGATGCACCCAACAAATATCTATCATTCTTATCCTCAACTTTCATAAAAAATAAAAATAAAAAAAAAATAAAAAAAAGAAGTAACATTACTTCTTTAACCCGACTCAATATCTATTATTTTTAAATTTATATAATTAAAAAAATTTAAAAATTTTAAAAAATAGAAGATGGGAAATTCAATTCCAATAATTGAAAACATAAAATGGTAAGTGGGAATTAATGATGCATAAATATGAGTTGCGCTTTAATTTATGTGATCAATAATTGAATGGTTTATTTACTCATAGTCAACAAATATTGGAGCCTTGAAGTACAAGGTATTTCTATAATTTCACACGAATTAAATATTAAATGTGAGGGTGCAAAGTAAGTTTCAAAAAATTATTAATTTATTTTAATATGTGTATCAAGATTTAATACCCATAGTTGAGGTGGTTAGAAGTGGACAGAACAACCTAAGTTCTCATACAAACAAAAATACATTAACTTAGCCACGTCAATACAATTCTCAATTGACAAACAAATGTGTACTTTGTACGAGAGTTCTAAAGAAGAAGTCGATCTCGATTAAGGGGATGTTAACTTAGTCATGCCAATAGAATCATCAAGTATATTCTTTGTGTCGAAGTGGAATCTCGATTAACTAGACTCTGACGGGGCGAGAGAGGGCTAGGAAAGGGAGGGGAGTGGAGTTTAGAGGGGAGGGCATATAATAAGCACTATGGAAAGGGAAAGGGAAAGGGAAAGGGAAAAAGTGGAAGTGGAGGGTGGGTTTAATAGAATGGGGGAAAGAAGAAAGTAAGAGTATTTAAGTAGAAATTGGGCACCACTTTTTTGATTTTGATGCCAACTTTAAAGGATGAAAGTATTTAGCCTTCCCCCTCAACTCCATCACCACCATCCACCTACTTATTCTACTTACTCTAATGTCATATACCATATGGTTTAATATGGTTTTATGAGTTGACCTAATAACCAAAACTTTATCATATACGCTACATTTATTAACAACGACATTTTGTGAAAGCCTACGATGCTCGATGGCTCAACAAAACATAGCCTATGACAACTTTTGATATAGCCGGCGTTCATTGTTTGATATTATAACCCTTTGGGGGAAAATTATAAGATATGGTGTAAGAAAAGTGTAATGGGTATTGGGTTAGCTAACTCAATTGAAGGAGTGAGTGATCTAAGTCCATTGTGGACCATTTTATGCATCATTGTCTCCTCCACTATCTACCAGGAAAAAACAACCTATCTACTACTTAAATGGATAAAAAGAGGTAACCAAAACGTGGTCCTTGTATTTATATATACCCTACTTCTTCATCTACATTTTCCTTTTTGCATTTTCATTATTACTCTTTTTCCTCCCAATTGTCTTCCTATTGTTAACCTACTGATATTCTTTTGTATAAGTTCGAGACCGCCACTAGCAAATATTGTATGTTTTGGCCCGTTACGTATCGCTAACAGCCTCACAAATTTCAAACACGTCTGCTAGGAAGAGATTTCCACACTTTTTATAAGGAATGTTTCATTCCTCACTCCAACCGATGTGGGATCTCACAATCTACTCCTTGGGGGCCAGCGTCCTTGTTGACATACCGTTCGGTGTCTCGGTGTCTGTCTCTGATACCATTTGCAACAGTCCAAACCCACCGCTAGCAAATATTGTTTTCCTTGGACTTTCTTTTCTGGGTTCTTCTCGATGTTTTAAAATGCGTATGTTAGGAAGAGGTTTTCACGCTTTTATAAGGAATACTTCGTTCTACTCTCCAACCGACGCGGGATCTCACAAACTTCAAAATTTATAATTAAATCAATAAAATACTTTATCATTACTAAAATGAAAATAATTTGAAGTATCAAATAAGTTTAAATAGATAAAGGAATAATTTGTTGATTGAAAAAATGGCCTACTTTTTGGAGAAAGCCATGGTTGTGACATTTGACAATATGATATGTAAATATAAACTTGAAGAAGAGATAATCGTAGCATCTTTGAAGCAATTGGTCAGTCATTTACAAAACCAAACCCTATACGGTAATATTATCAACATGCTGTGTTTGTAGTTTCGGAACAGCCGTCAGATCTTCCGACCATAATCACTGCCGTGAGTGACCAACTAGGAGATTAAAATATTATTAATTAAATCAGCTCACCGACAAGATAATTAAGTCCTTTTTAATTATTATTTTAATCTAATCCAATAGTATTATATTAATAATACATGATCCTTAAAGTTAATGCATACTTGTCATTCTTATATCATTTTTTTTAGAATAATGTTCGTATTATTAATATTAAACCAGTTTACATGGGATTGGATCATGTTACATTTTTTTTAATAATAAACTCAACTAATAATTAATATA
Organism: Cucurbita pepo subsp. pepo; assembly: GCF_002806865.2. Taxonomy (NCBI): domain Eukaryota; kingdom Viridiplantae; phylum Streptophyta; class Magnoliopsida; order Cucurbitales; family Cucurbitaceae; genus Cucurbita; species Cucurbita pepo. The sequence goes on from NC_036653.1 coordinate 7,933,719, forward strand.
AGCTTTATTTTTAACCAATGAAATTATAATAAATAATTAGTTGAAAGTTGAGATAAGCTCATAATAACAATCATTTAGCTTCAGCCACTCCACGCACAACCTAACAACTAACACATCAAAAGGCTAAAACTCTAATTTCATTTTGTGTGTATTTGGAAAGTAAACATTTTATAAGATCACCACTTTGTTCCGTCGATCCAACATTAGTTAGAGAAGAGAACGGAGCATTTCTTATAAAGATGAGTAAACATCTTTGTGAGGCTAACGGTGACACGCAACGGGCCAAAACAGATAGTGGTGAGCTTGAGTTGTTACAAATGGTATAAGAGTCAGATAAAACAGGGTAGTGTATCAACAAGGATGCTAGCCTTCGGTGGATTGTGAGATCTCACATCGGTTAGAAAGGAGAACGAAACATATATCGTGAACAACGTCTTCATGTTTTAATAATAATATTAAAAACAACCACTTTTTTTTCCCTGAATTTGAAGAAAGGGGTCAATTAATAAATAGGCCTAATCTAGGTTATCCTTTTAAACACCTTTGTTTCAGTTGGATTTGTTTCCAACCATAAAAAATGGCCTTTAAGAAAAGGCATATCCATTAAAGATTCTTGGTCTAGCAAAAGCCAAAATCTTGTTTTGGCCATGTCAAGTATCTCAATCATGGATATTATTATTGAAATTAATTCATAAACTTAGCGTTTAAACGCCTTATAATCACCAACATACTTATGCAGATGAACGAACATATCACATCAGTGAATGAGTAACTCTTTTGGATCAAAATGAAGAAAATAGAAGGACATATGGTACACTAAAATCCCAAAAGGCCGACGAAAATTTACATTAAGATAGTAAAAGGCAGCAGCTTTTCAAATTATAAGCAAAAGGGTGATGAGTTAAAATGAAGGGGTTGGCTGACACATAACAGCCTTTCATGTTAACCTATGCTTTACTTACTGTTGACCAATAGTCTCTGTCGGATCCAAAAGTCTTCTAACGTTGACTGACATGTAATTGAAAGATAGATACTATAAGAAACGAAACATTATTGGTAAAGGAGTACGTAACGGATTAAAGTGGATAACATTAACACAGAAATTGGGTGAGGAGGGGTTAGATTATTTGATGTGGAGAGTACAATTATGGGAACCCCATGGCCTATTTGAGGTAAAAAACAGTATGTTTTTTGTTTGGTGTCGTTTATATAATGGGAAAAGGTAGGTAGGTAGCGAGCATAGGGGTTTTAATATGCATGTCTATGTTGTTTAGGCTTATAATATACACAAAAGCTTTGATTTTTAATATTGAGACGCAAAGATTAATAATAATAATAATGATAATGTAATTAATGTGTAGGTACAATGGTGGTTGGCACGAGAATTAGAGCAAGGAAAGGGTGTGGGCGCCTGTTTCCAGTGGTTCATCACAGGGCCACCTCTTGGCATCTGTCCAACCACACAATAAAAAAATAAAGCCAAGAGGACCTCTTTCCTTTTTATCTCCATGATTTGGCCTTAGTGGAAATTGACATTTCCTCGTCTCTCTCTCTCTCTCTCTCTCTCTCTCTGAGTATCCAATTTCTTTATACTTTTACATCAAATCAATGGAGGTCAAGTCACCTGGAGAATTCTCTCTATATATCATCAACAACAGAGCTAAGAACATATTCATAATCTAAGTTAAATTATATACTTAAAAACTGTGGATAATTATGATTAATTTTGTTAATCAGATACCACAATCACTGCTTTTATGGTGGTGTGTGGGGCTTCTTCTCAAAATAGCCCATGTACGTGGAAGTGAGACTGACCCAGTACGTAAAAGGCTAATACAAACAATATCTAACGAGAACCCAGTACGCAGCAAGTTAAAATGGACAATATTTGATAGTGGTGGGATTTAAAGGAAGATATTTAGAGAGAAGAATGAGAGTAAATGGTGGGTTTGTGTTGGTTATCCCTGAATTTCCCCTTCAATCAATCTTTCTCTCTCTACTTTGTGTGTGTATATATAATGAGATAACATTAGGCTCCATATTCTTCTTCTTCTTTCTTTCTTCTTCTGGCTTTTAGAAGAATAATACATCTGTTTCTTCTTCTTGTAATCAAATTCCGCTTTATTCTAATTCATGGGTGTTAAAAGGAAGATGTTTTGGGGTATAATTCTTGTTTTTTTGTTTTAATTTTCGTTTTACAGGACTCATCTATGCAACCCAATTGAGAAGAACCAAAAGGGTTTTTTTTTTTTTTGTTTTTCACTTGTGTACGGCGGAACTGACAAATTCTCTGTAAACGCCGCCGACACCGCTGCCGCCGCCGCCGCTTTTGATTACGATGGCGACGTACTATCACGGTGGTTCAGAAATCCAAGCCAATTCTGACGGAACTCACACTCTTTACCTTATGAACCCAAACTACGTACCTTACTCTGACACCCACTCTCAAACGCCACCCAATATGCTCTTTCTCAACCCTTCTGGACACGCGCTTAACCCTTCCACTCTCCCACACGCGCCGCCTTCTAACAACCACTTCGTCGGAATTCCACTCTCCACCACCGACGCTCCACGTTCATCCTACGCTTCTCAATCCCATCACGAAATCTCAGCCCTTCATCCTATGCCATCTCAGCGTCTCCACTACAATCTATGGGCTCCTATGGATCAACAAACCCACCACGGAATCTCCACCGTGTCGCCCACCACCGACTCTACCGATTTGTGCTTCCGCCGTCCGACGACACAACAGGGTTTGTCCTTGAGCCTCTCTTCCCAACAGTCTCTTTACCGGACGCTATCAGCGGAACAGGAGATTCAAGGAGGCGGCGGCGCTCCGGCAATCTCGCCGACGAGTGGGGATGATATTCGGGTGTCGGGAAATTCGCCGACGTCGGTGTCGGTGGTGTCAAGTGGAATTACGGGGGTTCAAAGTGTGATATTGGGATCCAAATACTTGAAAGCGGCACAAGAACTTTTGGATGAAGTGGTTAATGTTGGGAAAGGAAATTATAAAACCGACAAAGGGGATGGGACAAAGGACAAGATGAAGATGAAGAAAGAATCAACGGCTGCGATTGGCGGAGAGCCCTCCGGCGGTGGTGAAACCACTTCCAAGCCCGCCGCCGAGCTTAGCACTGCTCAAAGACAGGACCTTCAGATGAAGAAAGCTAAGCTTATTGGAATGCTTGATGAGGTACCCATCAAACCATTTTCTTCCTATTCAAAATTTATATGCATGCATCATACCATATCGTATCATATCATATTATATCGAGATATTCATGTCACACCTTCTATTCAATCAAATTTGATGGGGTTTGATATTATTTTACCAAATTCAAGAAACTCTATGTTTCAGACTTGATTATAATTAAAATTAATTGTATAGAAAGTAAAATAATAAACAGTTTTAGAACGTGTGGTTGTCTCATTGAATAATCTTTCACTGTTTATCTGATTTTTGGGTACCATAATAAAACCCTTTAAAAGTTACAAAAAAAAATGGGTTAGGAATTGAAATTATGGGTGTGATTAATCTGAAATTGGTTGAATTAGGTGGAGCAAAAGTACAGACAGTACCACCAGCAAATGCAAGCAGTGGTGAATTGCTTCGAGCAGGCGGCAGGGTTGGGGTCAGCCAAGTCCTACGCCTCCCTCGCGCTCGAAACCATTTCAAAGCAATTCCGGTGCTTAAAAGACGCAATATGTGCACAAATTAAAGCCACAGGCAAAAGCTTGGGCGAAGAGGATTGGTTGGGTGCCAAAATTGAAGGGTCAAGATTGAGATACGTGGACCATCATCTACGCCAACAAAGAGCTTTACAACAATTGGGTATGATTCAACACAACACTTGGAGACCCCAAAGAGGCTTGCCCGAACGGGCTGTTTCTGTTCTTCGTGCTTGGCTCTTCGAGCATTTCCTTCACCCGTAAGTCATTTTTCGTCTCAACATTTAATCATTCTTTTGAAGAAGTCCAAAGCAAAGTTATGAGAGCTTGTATTCAAAGTTATCAACCTCGTAACATTGTAGAAATTCGTGATTCCTAACATCTAAAAATTAACCGTTTTTTTCATGATTACTTAGGTATCCAAAGGATTCAGACAAGATTATCCTCGCAAAACAAACAGGACTAACAAGGAGCCAAGTATGAATGTCCATTACGTTGGAGAATGTTTTAACATCATTTTTTGAAAGGAATCTTATAATAATTAATGGCTGCAGGTATCTAATTGGTTCATAAATGCAAGAGTTCGTCTATGGAAGCCAATGGTTGAGGAAATGTACTTGGAGGAAATCAAGGAACAAGAACAAAACGGGGATTCCCACGACATGCTTAGAACCAACAAAAACGAACCCAACAAGCAACATGGCGGCGGAGGCGGCGGCGGCGGCGGAGGAGGAGATCAGATTAATAACAACAATATTAAGGATGATCATGCACAGTCCAAGACAGAAAATTTGATGAACAATCAAAACAATATCCATGCAAGTCCCAAGAAACAAAGAACAACGACCGTCGCAAACAACAACCTGGAAACCCCATCCACAAAAACCATGCTTTTAAGGGATATCGACACAACAAAACACCTTCTTCAAACCACGGCAGAGATGAACATGAATCATCATCATTATCATGGGGGAGGGGGAGGATTTGGTGCATACCCAGTTGGTGAAATTGGAACAAGGTTCAATTCCGAGCTCCTCACACCAAGATTCCATGGAAATGGCGTCTCTCTTACTCTTGGCCTTCCACATTCGGACACCCAACACAATTACCACTTGGGGAGAAGGCTTGATATCACCAATGGAGGAGGGCCCGATTTCTCCGACATCAACCCCGCTCCACCCCCGCCCCCGCCGCCTCATTCTGCCTCGACCGCCTACGACCATGTCGAAATGCAAACCACGAAAAGGTTCGCCGCCCAATTATTGCCTGATTTTGTGGCTTGACGACAGTGCAGCTGATGGATTGAATGAATGAATGAGAGTGGAAATATAAAATCATACTTGTCAGTATAGGACCATATAATTTATATGTGTATGTATTATTTATATACTTCATCCCGAACTTAATTTGTATTATATATAAATTTTCACACACATTTCCACCAATAATTAAGTAGATTTGAAGAACAAATATTAGTGTGGAAAACCATTTACTTCATTGTTTTTACTGCTTCGTTTCTTTTAAGGAAAGGGATCGACAAAAACCAAGAGGATGAAACCAACTCATATCATCATATTATCACATCATTAACAAGTGTTTTAATTTCATCTAATCGGTCTTAACTACTCATGTAAACCCTAATCAATGCAAGGTACGAAAAATAATATATATATAATACGTCATGTATATGATTTTGATGTCATATTTAGAGGCCGTCTACGTATTGACATAATTGAAGAAACATTTTGGTAAGACAATGAGTCATTTATATTTATAGATGGTTTGATATGAACGGCATACCACCGGGGTGGGGGTGAGTGGGTCATCCTTCATTCACATTTTTTTAATTTTTTAATTTTTTAATTTTTTAATTTTAATTTTAATTTTTTTTTTTTTTACATTTTAGAAAATATGAAAAAGGAAATAAAGAGAATGATAATGAAAAGGAGTTTGTCGGGTTTGTTAATAAAAGGAAGATGGAGTAGGAGTTGTTGAGAATTGTTGGGAGGAATCCCGAGTTAGCTAACTACGAGAATATTATGAATTTATAAGCAAATGAATATTATCTCAGTTGTTACGAGATCTTTTAAGAAAATCAAAAGCAAAATCATGATAGACTATTGTAACAGCCTAAGCTCACCACTAGTAAACATTGTCGTAGTGTCGTTCGTCAACCTCATAGTTTAAAACGTATTTACGAGGTATAGGTTTTCACACTCTAATAATGTTTCATTCTTCTCTTCAACTGATATGAGTTCTCACTTACACTCAGAATGCATAATATCATACAATTGTGAAAGTTCGTGATTCCTAACAGATATTAGATCATGGGAAAGCCGACATAGAGTACTAATAGTAGGGGGTGATTAAAGGGATAATAATGTAATTATGGAGTGATAATACGTTGAAACCAACTTAATAATAGAAAGGAAAAGAGATTAGAAGAGAGAGGGTTGAATTTGGTGAGGGTGACAGCTTCTTCCCATTGAATATTGTGGGCTTCCTTTGTTCCTTTGCCTTCTTTCTCAAATACATCCTCACATGGAGGAGGGTCACCTCCTTTCCTTTCTTCATAACATCACTCCAATTCTAAACCCTCTTATTTTCTACCATTCAAATTGATTACGTTCGAATCATATCGATCTAACTGCTCAACTCCACAGTTAACAGATATTATCTAATTTAGCTTGTTACATATCATCATCAGTTTCACGAGTTTAAAACGTATCTACTAAAAAGAGATTTCCACATGTTTCGTTCATAATCAATTGGATCCACCTTAAAAAAAAAATAAAAAAAAAAATTAAAAAAAATAAATAATAATAATAATAATAATAAAAAGAGAGCTTATTAGTGTAGCCAAGTTGGGTCCACAGTTTCTTAGTGGATCAAAAGTTGGGCCGACATTAGGATTGGGCTTGATGGACTAGAGTGATTTATCATAATTGGGCCGGCCCATTATTCGATGTATATAAAACTAAGTTTTAAATAAAATTCAAACTAAAATCATTTACCATAAGCAAATTATATTATTTAAATTAATAAATTAGAGCTCTATAATTTACGCAAAAAAATTTGAAACTCAAAACACTTGTACGAACAAAACCGAAAATTGTATTCTTTTGAATTGCAAGCAACTTTTGCTCACATAAATAATCTATGTTTTGAATGTTTGTACACGAGGACGAGGACGAGGATGAGGACGGAGAATAAGAAGAATCAAGACGGTGACGATGGATAAGCAGACGCCAAATGTGGCGGAATACAAGAAGAATTACTCCAAACCCTCGAATGCAACTTTAGTATATCCCTCGCCTTCTCTCTCGTCTTCGAGCTACAATCCATTTGCAACACCAAACACAGTTTTGCCACGACTCCCACCTCCAACATTTCTTGAACTACCTTTACCGACGCCGAAAACCGACATATCGACGACAATATCCTCACCGCTCGATCGCTCGCCATTGCCGAAACCCTAAGTATTTTCTTCGACACAATTGCAACTCCAGCACTGTGTTCCATCAGCTTCTCTCGTCCCTCTGCGCACCCACACAGCTGATCCAAAATCACCAGCCCTATCTCCGACCACCGCCTCTCGGTCGAGTTCAAAAGCAGCTCCACCAACACGCCGACTGCCCCGCCCTCGACCGCTTTCACACGGTTCCTCCCCCAAGGGCACACCTCGGCTAGAACCTTCAACGCGGATTTGGAGGCTTGGTGAGATATATGATCATGTATAACGCGCACAATTTCACTAAGAAGTTCCCTCTCAATGCTCATCAACCGAATTGGATCAGCAAGTTCCAAGCTTGATTTGAGCAACATTATGGCGTAGGCTCTAGATTGGCAGTTCCCATTTTTGAGGACAAAAGTAAGAGAGTTTATGAAGTTACCATCGCCATTTACGAGATTCTTGAGATGGGCTTCCGAGGATTTGATGTGGAACAGAATTTCCACCGCCAATTCAATGGACCCAATGTTCTTATCACCACCACTCTTAATAACGGCGGCTACAAACTCAAAAGCTCCATCGGATTGAGCCACAAGGGTGCAATTTCTTTCACTCTCCAAGGCAATGGCTTTGAGTGCAAGGAGGCACTTGTGGTTGGAACTGGGGAAGTTCTTGGCCTGTTTGAGGATCTTGGCCACATGGGTTTTGTCAATGGGTGACTTGGGAGTTGGAATTCGTTCAACTCCATGAGAGGCGTTGAGGGTGCACCAAGCTTGGATCAAACGGCGAAGGGTGTGGTTTGGGGTTACCAAATCGGGATCGGACAAGGGCTGTTTAGTGATGGGGCAAGTTCTCTTGTTGCATGAGAAGAGCCATTTCTCGATGTTGGATCGGTCGTAGGTGATGCCGGTGGAGATGGTCACCGGATCTCTCATCAATTGGAGGGAAATTGGGCAGAGGAAATAGGAGGGGACTTCAAGATCGCCGCCGCCGTCTTCTTCCATTCTCATATTTTTTTTCTAACAAGAACGCTCAAAGGAAAGAGGGGATTGAATAAAAAGATGAGTTTTGGCGTTGGAAATGCTGAAAAGTTTGAATTTTTTTAGAAGGGTTCGTCGGAATTCGTAGCTTAGAAAAAGGAGAGGGATTTAAATGAGGACAAAGTGTTGGCAATTGGCTTAGCCAAGTTGATGATAACGATAAAGTCAACACACGGAAATTCGAGACACTGAGATGTAAAGTCAACACACGGAAATTTGGGTAAAAATAGGATTAGATTATAAACAGAAAGATCAAAAGCAATAATAAAGACAAACTTCACCCTTTCCCAACATGTTGGAACAACCAAAAACTGTTTAACCATATCCTTAACCCAAAAAAATTCCTCTTCTCTATCATTCAATTTAACCCTATCTATCATTCAATTTAACCATATAAATCTACCGCTAATAGATATTGTTCATGGTTGATCACGTGATATGAATCTTATTTAATTTTTTTTAAAAAAATAATAGTGACAGGAGTTAAATAATAAAAAAAAGTATTGTCAAAAACGATGTCTGAAGGAGCAAGGCTGGCGCCAACCGCCCCTGGTGGGGTTATAATTCACCCACGCATTTCATGGCTGATGCATTTAATTCCATAAATCCACATTTATCTAATCCGAAATATTCGCATTCATTGGGTCAACGAAAATGGCTACTCATCGGTATTTGTATAAATTAATTACGATTATTTAAAGGTTTCCTTTTACATTGGTATTTAGATATAATAAATTATGTTTTTAAATAAAATACTCCAAAAACTCAAGTCAATCCCATCTATTTATATAATAATTACGTAGTTTATTTGAATTCAGTTCACCATTATTTATCTCTCATTCAGATTTGACAATTAGTATTTTTAAAACCATATAATAAAATATTTTGTAATTTCCTATTTCTAATTAATACGCATAAAATAAATAAATAAATAAATTATTTTTAAAATGAGAGAGATGAGGGGCTAAGGAAGTCACAGCAAACAATTATTATTAATTTTGGAAATGTTACAAAAGTAAACGATTTAATAATGAGAATTAATATGGTCGAGTAAAACAGTTGAATAAATAGTGTCTTGTCTACGTGGACAGTCCACAGCCATTTTCTCATTTCTGAAACTCCGATAATTAATTGACTTTCAAAATTTAAAATTAAGAAATTAATTTAGGTCCTGGTTGTCGGTCATCTCCTTTCACACTCTTCGTCAAAATTCAAAGTCACTCATTAATCATTCATTAATCCTTCCCATTTTTAATGCATATAAAACTGGCAATCACAATATAATTGTTTCCATTTCCAATTATGCCCTTTCTTTATTGATCCCAAATCACTGTCCAGATCTGGGCTGTAGTAAAATGGGCCGGGCCGAAATTTAGAAACGGGCCCAACAAAATAGGGCTATGGGCTGTGTAGATCTCTGGCAATTGTAAAGTGGGCCAGACCGAAATTTAGAACCGGGCCCAATAATAAAATAGGGCTATGGGCTGTAGATCTCTGGCAATTGTAAAATGGGCCGGACGGAAATTTAGAAACGGGCCCAAGAACAAAGTGGTGTCTAATCCGTCAAGACATTGGAGCCTGGCGACGTTTAAAGGAGGGCGGCCGGGCGGAGAAGGAGGCGACCACTCCGGATCCATCACACCGGTCGACCCCGGGCTGGACCTCCTGCATCTTTATTTCTAATCAAATTAAGACACCGTAGCTTTAAAGAAAAGTGATTTTCCCTCCAAAGATTTTGTTGGATTTTGGGTCAGACATTTTGTCCTTTTTTCTGTCTTTCTTCGCCCTATCAAACATTGTTGGTCGGATGTTTTTAAAGAATATATGCTAATCAATCTTTTCCATTCTCATCATCATTTAAACCCAAAAATAAAATAAAATAAAATAAAATAAAAATTATTATTTTTAGAGTACGGACGAAGGGCAGTGGCATCCAATTTGATGGAGAAGATTACGAAGATCTCGAATTGGACAGAGACACGACAGCCTTACTTTTATTTATTTCTATTTCCACGTGGAATTTCCATATTCCTACAAAGTAGCTAAGAATTAGAATTGAACGACGATTTTATCGTTCCACTATCCACGTGGCTGTGACTGTCCATAAAAAAAAAAGAAAAGGCTGAAAGCTATTCAGACCGGAGCGGAGGCCTCGCCATCATGGTGGGCTCAGCTAAAAGGGCCTGGACCACCCAAACCAGGCCATTATCCATACTCTTGGCCTTAGCCTTAAGAGGGAACCAGATATTCGCGTAAAAATGAGTCGCACACGTGGCGAAGACTCATTCGTAGAAATAAGAATTCGAAAAATAATATTCTTGATATTCGGCATTTGTTTGGTTTCATTCCATGTTTATAATGTAACGTCCAATCAATGCAATAATGGAAAGCAGAAGGGTTTATGATGGAAATGGGAATAATCACAAAATAATTAAATTAATATTATATGCTTTGTTGGTCGAGCATCCTCTTCCATTTCTTTTTCTTTTTTTTTATTATTTTTTTTATTTTTCTGAAAAGTTTCTTTGTCAGAAACCAGCATCGGTCCCATCGCTTTTGCTGACGTCCGTCAATTTTTTTACCAAATTGTCGTTCCCTTTTTATTTCCTCAACTTTAGGGCCCCCTAACATTATAATTATAACCCTAAGTTCTTGAAAATTTTCCATTAATTATTAAATTATTTACATCTTTATAATATGATTTTTTTAAAAATAATAATAATAAAAAAAAGTAACAACACACCCTTGTTTCACAGTACAAAATTATAGTATGATTTTAAGGGTTGATATATAAAAATGAAAATTAGGTCAAAAGGTGGTAGGGTCAGTTTCGTCCTTTTGCATGCCCATTACGACGTCAGTTAAGCTTTATACAAAAATATTTTTCTAATATTGGTAAGGCTGTGAACTACATTTTTTTTTGCTTATTTATATTCATGTCTCTACAAGTGGGAATCATACACAGAACCATATACTCCTTTTTCTTTTTATTTATTAAAATTCATAGGGAAAGCATAAAATTAGCCTCTCCTAAAACTATAGGTTTAATTATAAAATCACATATAATAAAGTTTAAATACAATTAGTCAACAGTTTCACTAATCATACAAACATGTTAAAATAATGTTAATTAAGGAATTTAGAGTGATTAGTGATTAGTGATTAGGATAAAGATAGTGCAATCCAATTGCATGCTGCTGCTACCCATCGCAGCAATTAAAGCCACAAGCTTGCACTTTTTATGCACATATTCTTCCAATGCCCCATTTGGACCATCGCATAATTCCCTTTTTTCTAAAAATTATACCGATTATTATTATTATTATGGATTCCTTGAGTCAATTACTTTGAATCAATTCATCCAGTTGTAGTGCGTTCTAATTATACTCCACATAAATTAATATTATGGATTAATGTTTAATTTCCATTTGTTGGGTGAGGACTTTTGATTGTTAATTAATTAATTAATTAAGTTGACTTAACAATCAGACAAAACATTAATTATATTCCTTTTTTTTTTTAAATTAAAAATAAATAATATTTGTATATAAGGAAAGAGAATAAAATATTAAAAAAAAAAAAAAAAAAGGAAATGGAAATAATTATTATGCATGTTGCAGTGGATTTAGTTTCTGTGTCTTCCTCGGTTTGCGGCAAACCGCACTGGATTTTTTGTAATATTAAAACGGCTCCAATTGCAAGCTTCATGTTCAACCGTTATCCATTTCCTAAAAATTGCAACTTAATTAATAATCAAATAAAATAAGGAAAGAAAATACATTGTATTTAGGAAACCAAATTATAAGGTGAAATGGATGAAGTCAACCTTTATTGTATTCTGTATGCATGAAGCATGAACGTAGGTAGCCCGTATTCATCCTTCCAATCACATTAACCAATAAGCCTTTATGCATTCTGCATTATGCATGCCCCCCCCAAATCTCGAGATTCTCAATCACGATCGTGCTTGTTCAAGATGTATTATTCAAAACTCCATGCCTAATAACGTCACATCTAACATGTCAAGATTAATTATGCTTGACATGGTAATTTATGTGATCCACACCCATTATGCATTATAATTTGTGTATATCTACACCATTTAGGCTGGCTCGAACACATCGGTTGGGAACTGACCCATGTGCCGATTATCGCATTGAGACATTTCAACGATCCATCCATCTGAATTCTCTAGAGTATTGGACTCACCCATGTTTTGGCTAAACCATTTGTGACATACGTTCCAGTAAGTGGATGCATAATTCAACCTCCGACATATGGGCTGGGTTGCCATACAGGCACACCCATGCTTCCCCATTCCTATCCTTGAAAAATCCATTTTACAGGAAGTCGCTTGAGACACTCGTCTTGGAATGCTTGCCCTTACTCTGACACATGCATGTGTCACAGGATAACTTGTTTAGGTCATAGGGTCTAGGGGTGGTGGAGAGCTGACATTCCTCCTTCTATAATACATTTTGAGGCATTTCCAAATTGGGGGTGTAGATATGAATTTTTGTGAGCAAACATACGTTGTCGTGGAGCGTTTGACCGATGTTTAATTGACACCAAATTTGGTGAACTTTCATATTTCATATGGATAGACTTGACTCCAAAACCGTATGTCCAAATTTCCTTTGGATCCGACTTTCGAGGTTAAGGCCTTAGACCCTATCCAGCCCTTAAATAAGCCTATCTTGTTTATTCATGTCTTCTCGTTGTCCGTGTTGGGTTTTATGTCCTAAAACTCATAGTTTGTAAACAAAGATATATTCTATTTTCAATAAAGTTATTATTGTTGTTTATTCAGAAAAAATTGTTATTGAATAAAGTGAACTTTACGATCATTAATCTAAATCCAATAAACTAAGAACACTCTGGCTATAGTATGACTACTTGAACTATATGTAGAGACATAAGAGTGGATCAAGTTCAAGTATATAGTCAAAATGATCTATAGTATAAGGATAAGGCTGAGTACCTTATTCTGGGGACACTATGGATGCGGCCCACTTTTGTATATGATATAAACAATG